>NC_142461.1:85385000-85575000 GCF_049115385.1 Moschus berezovskii
GTAGCTGACAAACAGTAATTAGGTACTTCCTAACCAACCCCCACCACGACCCCAGATATTAGGCTAAACCAGCTTGTGTGTTTGTATGTGTGTATGTTAGTCACTCAGTCATGTCCAATTCTTTGCGACTCCATGGACTATAGCCTGCCAGGCTTCCCTGTCCATGGGATTCTCCAGGCCAAGAATACTGGAGTGGGTTCCAATCCCTTCAGGGGACTTTCCTGACTCAGGGATCTAACTCGAGGTCTCTTGCATCCAGGCAGACTCTTCACAGTCTGAGCCACCAGGGAACTAAAGGAGTAAAGATAGAATCCTTCAGCATTTTAAAATCAGTTCTTTTCAATCACAACTCCCTATTCACCAAGGAAAGGTGAATAGGCAATTAAAAGGCAGTGGGTGTTAGATTCAATGGATTAGATTTGATAGAGTACGTGAAGAACTATGGACAGAGGTTCGTGACATTGTACAAGAGACAAAGATCAAGCCCATCTCCAAGAAAAAGAAATGCAAAAAGGCAAAATGGTTGTCTGAGCAGGTCTTACAAATAGCTAAGAAAAACAGAGAAGCAAAAGGCAAAGGAGAAAAGGAAAGATACACCCATTTGAATGAAGAGTTCCAAAGAAGAGCAAGGAAAGATAAGAAAGCCTTCCTAAGTGATTAATGTAAAGAAAAAAAGGAAAACAATAAAGTGGGAAAGACTAGAGATCTCTTTAAGAAAATCAGAGATACCAAGGGAACATTTCATGCACAAATGGGCACAATTAAGGAAAGAAATGGTATGGACCTAACTAACGCAGAAGATATTAAGAGGAGGTGGCAAGAAGAATACACAGAAGAAAAAAGATCTTCATGACCCAGATAACCATGATATGTGACCACTCACCTAGAGCCAGACACCTGGAGTCTGAAGTCAAGTGGGCCTTAGGAAGTATCACTACAAACAAAGCTAGTGGAGGTGATGGAATTTTAGCTGAGCTATTTCAAATCCTAAAAGATGATGCTGTGAAAGTGCTGTACTGACTATGCCAGCAAATTTGGAAAACTCAGCAGTGACCACAAGACTGGAAAAGGTCAGCTTTCGTTCCAATCCCAAAGAAAGGCAATGCCAAAGAATGTTCAAACTACTACACAACTGCACTCATCTCACACACTGGCAAAGTAATGTTCAAAATTCTCCAAGCAAGGTTTCAACAATACATGAACTAAGAAATTCTAGATGTTCAAACTGGATTTAGAAAAGGCAGAGGAACCAGAGATCTATTTGCCAACATCCGCTGGATCACAGAAAAAGCAAGAGAGTTCCAAAAAACATCTACTTCTGCTTTATTGACTACACCAAAGCCTTTGACTTTGAGGATCACAACAAACTGTGGAAAATTCTTAAAGAGATGGGAATATCAGACCACCTTACCTGCTTCCTGAGAAATCTGTATGCAGGTCAAGAAGTTAACAGTTAGAACCAGACATGGAACAAAGGACTCGTTCCATTTTGGGAAAGGAGTATGTCAAGGCTTTATATTGTCACCCTGCTTACTTAACTTATATGCAGAGTACATTAGCGAAATGCTGGGCTGGATGACTCACAAGCTGGAATCAAATATCAATAACCTCAGAGACACAGATGACACCACCATTATGGCAGAAAGCGAAGAGGAACTAAAGAGTTTCTTGATGAGGGTGAAAAAGGAGAGTAAAAAGCTGATTTGAAACTCAACATTCAAAAAACTAAGATCATGGCATCTGGCCCCATCACTTCATGGGAAATAGATGGGGAAATAATGGAAACAGTGGCAGATTTTATTTTATTGGGCTCCAAAATCACTGCAGATGGTGACTGCAGCCATGAAGTTAAAAGATGCTTGCTCCTTGGAAGGAAAGCTATGACCAATCTAGATAGCACATTAAAATGCAGAGACATTACTTCACCAACAAAGGTCCGTCTAGTCAAGGCTATGGTTTTTCCCGTGGTCATGTATGAATGTGAGAGTTGGACTGTGAAGAAAGCTGAGCACCAAAGAATTGATGCTTTTGAACTGTGGTGTTGGAGAAGACTCTTGAGAGTCTCTTGGACTGCAAGGAGATCCAACCAGTCCATCCTAAAGGAAATCAGTCCTGAATGTTCACTGGAAGTACTGATGCTGAAGCTGAAACTCCAATACTCTGGCCACCTTACAAAAGACCCTGATGCTGGGAAAGATTGAATGCAGAAGGAGAACGGGACAACAGAGGATGAGATGGTTGGATGGCATCACTGACTCAACGGAAGTGAGTCTGAGCAAGCTCCAGGAGTTGGTGATGGACAGGGAGGCCTGGTGTGCTGCAGTCCTTTGGGTCGCAAAGAGTTGGACATGACTGAGCGACTGAACTGAACTGAACTGGGTGTTAACCGTACCTCTTCAGCAGCTTGTATTTCAAATATGAATTTAAGAGTACTGCAGATTGTGTGAGGAAGAAGCAAGCTCAGAGACTGAGCTATGCAGCTTAATTTTTGCAGGTTGTCTGGCAACTTCATCTGTATGATGCTGTATACAGTACACTAATAAACAGCCTTCAGAGTTTAACAAAATGGTAGCTATTTGCCCTTCAAATGATTGAAACTTTTAGAAAGCAAAAGAGAAACCAATGAAAGGCAATTTTTAAAATCATATCAAGATTTTCAAGAAAAAATGCAAGCAGTTTAACATTAATTTACTTACTGCATCGTATGACACGGATCTACTATCTTGCTTTATTTCCTCTGACCTAGTCACACTAAGGTGTATATGCTGTATATGATTAAAAGGTCTCTAAGAGTTTCTTATAAAAATGACCTAAGATACTTCCCCAAGTGAAAGAAGGTGATATAAACCACTCTAGAGAATATTCCACTCATATAATCTCAAAGCAACATTAATATTCGGAAAAAAAAGCATTCTGATTCTTCATTACTCTGCCCTTTTCCATGATTAATCTAGAGCACGTATCATACCCTGCAGTTACAGATGTTTCTTACAGGTCTGAATCATGAGTTATCTGCAAACCATCAGCCACTGTGGAGGCAGTGCGTGTAGGTGCCGCTGCAGATTCAAGACACTCAGTAAGCAGAACTGAACACCAAGCATGTAGGAGGTTGAAAAATAGAAAAGGGGAAAAAAGATTATAGTTATAGTAGATTTCCACCCCTTTAATAGCTCAGTTAGAAGAGTAAAATGTACAGGTTTGAACTAGCGTTTACTGAAACATTCTTCTAGTGGCCAAAGGGTGTGCCTGCATTTCGGGTATTTTTCAAGGGAAAGTAACTATGTCCTACCATCTCTGAAAACTATACTTAGTGGCTTTGATTCATGGAAATTTGTTCTGCTTGTTTTGTGGAGACAGACATATCCTGGCAGTTCCCACTTATTTCTACTGCAATGTTTGTGGCAAGAAGAAAATATGTTCTTCCCTTATAGTCTTCTTTAAGCACAACCTGGCAGAAAGATGATTCCCATTAGGTGCAAGCGAAAGAGGGGAAGCTGATTGTTAAACATAAGATTCAAACCAAATGTCATTATAGCACATTAAAGAACAGCTCAAATACTTTCACTGTGCTTGTTTTGTTTTAGAAACACTGCTGGAAACATATGAGCAGTAGTTTAAAAATAATAATAACACCGCGTTAAAAAAGAACCTTTGCTGTTATGCTGGAATTTACTAAAAGATAAAGGGAGTACATCATTTACCCATTTTAGCAATAATCTCAGAAAACTACAAATGGTCACCCTGACACTAGAGGTGCTTATGAGCACACCAGGGAAGTAATACAGACAATTTTGCACCTATAGCAATGGCTACTCGAGAGTGAGTGCTTGGGAGCAGAAGTAACAGGGCCTCAACACTGAAAGTCCTTGCTCCAGAGGATGAGAGGGTTCCCTCCATGGCAGGAGGCTATGACCAGGTATTTGACAAAAGATGCTGGTGAGCCTATAGGTAGCCAAATGTCTTACTGAGGTTCCTGGATTTATGAATCCATTAAAGTATTAGTACAGGTACTACCACAGATGATAAGCCCTGAAACAGAGTAAGTATATCAAAATTAGGAGTGTGGTATTTTAAAAGGAAGAAACCAAGAAACAAAAAACTTCCTACATTGGAGAATAAACACCAAACAGAAAGCCCATGCCCTTTCTACATGACACTAGAAAGATGACATTTCATGAGTAAATAGACAATCTGTTCATACTCCCTAAAAGAGTATGAAAAATGTCTCAGATAAGTTTTTAACAACTTTTAAAGTTTTCCTGCTTAAAAAAGTAAGTTTCAGTTCTTAAAAAAAAAAAAAAAAAATCTTCAGCATATTTTATCCCCCAGTGACACCAGATGAATGAGAATCTGCTACACTATTAAAGCTTTATGAAAATTTAATTCATTATCAATACTACGATTTAATGATACATGGTTAAATGCTAAACATTAAATTAGCAATATAAAATGAGTCAAAGTGATAGCTTGGACATAGGAATTTTAAACACTTCAAGTTTTATTTAAGATCATCAGAGGTCAAAATTATCCGATAATTACCTACATTTCAAAAAATTTACATTCACAATTAAGAACATGAGGGAATACAAAATGAAAAATTATGATAGTATTTCATATAAATATTTTGACCAAAATGAAAAGGTGCCATTAGAGTCATCTCAATTAAAAATAATAATGCATTGATAAAATCACCAAGAACAAAAGTAGCCTGAAACCAATGCTGCAAATATTTTAAAATTTGTATTAAAAACTTTTGTCATCGTACCTGCATTTATTTTAAGCTTGACCCAATTTCTTTATTCACTAAGCCATGATCACTTTCAAGGTAAACTACATTTCTGTCTACCTCCTCCAGCAGTTACAACTGCCGTGGTGGTTGAGTTTTTTTTGTTGTTGTTGTTGCTTTTAACAGTAATAGCTAAAGGAAATTTGCAATATGCCACTGACATCGAAAAAGATGTACTATGTATAAATATCTCATGTGGATTTTTAAAAACTAAACCTAAGTCACATTAGAATCCCATAACTAGCTCTCATATATGATATCAGTACAGTTACCTATAATATTCAAATAATTTTCCAACCAAATACCAAGTAACAATTTTAAATCAGAGGACCTGTTGTATTAAAATATTCCACAGACACCTTAGCACTATCAGTTGTGGGAAGGTATGGTTTCAGTGATGAGGGTTTTAACAGTTTTAATCCCACACACATGAGAAATTGATTCCACAGGCTAATCCACATATAGCTTAATACCTTAAACTTCAATCAACTGCTGGAAATATATTTTCTATTTGCCTATACATAGTATTTGGAAAGTTGAGCCTGGCAGAGCAAATATAGAGAGCTTAAATACAAAATAGAGTACATTGAGGAAAGTAGAATTTGAGTCGGATTTCCCAGTAGATTATCAGAGATTTACCTGGTATTTTCTAACTGACCCTTTCCCTTCTTCCCTTCTGAACCTCCACCCACCAACTCCAACACACCCAGGTTCTATTTAAAAAGCAACCAGTAACCCAGCAGAGCAAAATAGGGTAACACTAAGAAAAAAGTTCAAGTTGCCTTCCAGCCCACTCAATTATTTTAATGATTCATCAGGGAAACCCCGGTTGTTAAAATATTCCTGAAATCTCATTAAATAGTAAAAAAAAATAAAATAAAAAATAAAAAGTACGAAAAGATTTCTGCTTTGAAACATGTCATCAATGATTCCCCTAACAGAACCTATTGAGGGAAATATGCAGTAAAAAATATATTTTGCTATTGAATAAAAAAGTTTCCTCAAAGTATTATAAAACATTCTATTATCACATGGGGGGGGGGAAGAATAAACGGATCCTATGAAAAAGTTATTTTTTAAAATTTCATAAAAGTCATTCACAGCAAATACATCTTAACCTCTAAAGCCTAAATGTAAACTCTGAAGACTGATAAATAATCGGACATCAAATGCAGTGCAAAAAACTCACAATCCTAAAATTATAGGCACTGATAATATTATACATAAATAAAGAAAAGTCTGACTAACAGTAAGGCATGAATCAGATCCTGAGCATTAGTTTGAACTGAGAATAATGTAAAACAGAAACTGAACATTATTTCATTATTGGGGCATACGGCCTAACATTTATAATAACTTGTACACAACCGTGTATTTAAATAGCAACATTTTTTTTCTAAGTCTTAAATTCATACTGAAAAAGATGTGGCAGAAAACTCTATTCCCCCACAAGGCTACGGATATTCTAATTCCATCAACTCTGACTTTTGTTTCTTGTTGTGGTAACTAAGTGAGGATTTATGCACCCAAAGCAAAGTTTGGTAAGATTTATATGCTATATCATTTGTGAGACAATCTAAAGCTATTTCCAGTCATGCTGTACCAAATATATGATTTGCAATGATCTTTTAACACATGTTCTTTTAAAATTATAATTTTATATGCATATATGGCTATTTAATTTTCCATGACAAATATTTTCATTCTTTCTAGATTTGGGATTTAACTTTCTGCTCAAAAATATCCATTATCTATGCCATGACTTGGATTAACACAAAGTCTTGGTTATAACTATCAGTATCAAATGCAAATTCAACAAATACCTACCAGTACCAACATTATGATTTATTATTCACTTATTTTCACACATATATAATTTCCACTAACAACCAGATGTGTGTGTGTATATATATATGTATGTATATGTATATATATTACAAGTTCATTACCTTACATTTTTTAAAGTTATATTCAACATTATATAGCAAAATTATAACTTTGAAAATTTTTGTGAGTATACTGGTTTAATTCTACTGACAAAATACTAACCTTCTTTCAATTTTTCATTGCTATCAAGTTCATGAATAATTTTAAACTATAAAACCAGCAATGAATTAGTTCTACTGAATACTAAGATTTTTTCAATTTGCTGACATTTTAAAATGTGGCAGCAAATTTATGAATCAATAGAATATTTTATACCAGAAAACTATCTCATCACTCATTCAAACTATTGCATTACCCTTTTAACTGGGTCTCCATGCCACCACGCAATCTGGTTCCCAACACACCATTCTCCATAATCCAGCCACAAATAATCATCCAAAATGCAAATCTGATCATGAAGTGACAAGCTCACATACCTTCCATATCTCCATCATCTAAGGAAAAAACCCAAGGCACTAGACATGGCAGTTACGACCTTCCTTTTCAGGCCTATTCCTTTCTTTTCACTGCAGCCTTGCTTCCCCTTCTCCCACTTCAATCCTCTTCCTCTACTTCCCCAGTGTCATTGGAGCAATATCAAGCACTCACACTCATGCAGCTATTTTACATTTCTGTGACATCACATCTTTATCTTTTTCCTATCAGCCTTTACTTCAAGTTCACCTGATGAAATTTTCTTAAAATTTCTGTACATCAATCACCGACTATGAAGTCTCTCCCTGAACATCTCATAAACATGACTTGTTTTCTACTCTGTACGGTATCATCAGGCTTTTTTCACTCTATTTCCGCATTCTGCTTCCTACGGGGCTGTAAAAAATTTGGAAGATAAGGGACCATGTCATTGTTTTCTCAAAGGGCTACCCCAGGATCTCCTACATAGTGAATGTCACTAATCTTTTTGTAAAGCTGAACTGAAGATTAGGAGGAAATGGGAAGTTGATTCTGCCTTTAAAGAAGTAACACTGCTTTCACCTTAACACCAGTCCTGAGCAAATCAGTGTCAGGAAGCAGCACTTATACCTATTACTAATGATTTCCATCATTTCTGAAGCCTACACTAAATCAAATAGCTAGTACATCTGAATACATTTTATATTTATTCTTTTTTCCTACTGTTCACAGAAATCAGAATTTACTGAAATGAATAAATTATTTTCATGTAGATATGTATTTATCCTAACCTACAAAATAACAGAAGTAACTGTGATTAAAGAAGAGGGAGAAATACCGTAAGCAATTGAATTCTAGGCCAAAGCAAACTTCAAGGCCTAAGAGAATATCTGTGAGATCCATGAATTTTGAAAATCACCTACAGTTTTTTATTCTGTTTGATCTCTTGTCATCCTAGTTTAATACTAGACATGGAAGTAGGATGAGAAACCAATTCCCTCATCATCAATCTGGAGATCCCATTCCACATTTAGTAATTAGGCTTTTATTTAATGGGGAAGAAAAAAGGCATTTTAAAATACTTTCTGCCAACAATTATGCATTTTATAAAAGTTTGACAAGATGAATAATGCGTTTGCTTTCTCAAGATGGCAATTCTCCAAGCCTTCCACCTTCCTGAAACAGGTTGCAAATCAGCTCAGTGAGAGAAAATGGGGCTACATGACCCATTCAGATATGGATACCTATGTGCAGAAGCCAGGGTGAATTGCAAAATCATAGGTGGAAGGAAGGCTGGTGCCACTGTTCCACCACTTCTCTTTTACAGAAGAAATAGAGACTACTGGAACCAAAGAATAAGTGACAGAAAAAACAAATATCACATACATGTGAAATCTAGAAAAATGGTTCAGATAAACTTATTCAGAAAGCAGAAATAGAGACAGAGTTGTAGAGAACAAACATACGGATACTAAGGGAGGAAGCGGGAGTAGGATGGACTAGAATACTGGGAATGACATATACACGCTACTGTCTATAAAATAGATAACTAATGAGAACCTACTGCATAGCACAGGGAACTCTACTCAGTGCTCTGTGGTGATCTAAATGGGAAGGAAATCCAAAAAAGAAGGAATACATGTATACATATAGCTGATTCACTTTGCTCTACAGCACACACTAACATAACATTGTAAAGCAACTATAGTCCAATAAAAAATAATAATAAAATAGAATTTAAAAATTAAAAAATTTAATGTTTAATTAAAAAAAGTTTTTTTAATGTGATAGAGCAAGGGTTTAAACTCAGAGCTTCTAACTCCATAGTCACATATTTTCCCATTGTGCTTCACTCCAGGCATATGATATGACCTCCAGGAGTTGGTGATGGACAGGGAGGCCTGGCGTGCTGTGATTCATGGGGTCGCAAAGAGTCGGACACGACTGGGCAACTGAACTGAAATGAAGTAAAAGATGCCTCCATTTCCTAGTCTTGGTAGTTTTTGCATTAAACAACAATATATTATTATTATGTAAATAATATTTTGCAGTATAAATGTATATGTTCATGGGATGTAAATGTCACTATACAATGATAAATGCATTTATTGTATAATATGGTTAATATTGGGGCTTTCTCAGGGGCTCAGTAAAGAATCTGCCTGCCAATTGCAGGAGACACAGGTTCGATCCTTAGGTCACGAAGATCTTCTGGAGGAGGAAATGGCAACTCACTCCAGTATTCTTGCCTGGGAAATCCCATGAGGAGCCCGGTAGGCTACAGTCATGGGGTTGCAAAAGGGTCAGACACGACTTAGTGACTAAACAACAACAAACATATTTAATGATAACTCCCATTAGTCTGTAAATCTAGGACATTGGTGATATAAGTCACTCATCAAACTGGATCACAAATCTCAAAATTCTGTGATTTCTTCCTGAGTTCAGCATAATCAGTCCTCTCTCTTTACCTCACAACCTTTATCCATCACCCACCAGCTCTAGACTGGCAACTTTTTGATAGGATAACAGGATGAATGAAGGACAATATCCAAGATTCATATAACAAGAATGGACTGTGGAGTGGGAGGGGAAGAGGTACATAGGGCTTTGTTCAGTCTATTTCATAATCTGCTACAGTCATCATTAAACAAAGTCCAAGTCCCCTGGATAAAACAATCTGTAGTACTTCTCAGTGCTTACTCCCTGTAGAACATACTTACATGAGTGATTATATAAGACCCATTTCCTCCCCTGGATATTAAATTCCATGAGGATACCGAACAGGTCTACTTGCTTACCACTAGACCCTCAGCAAGTAGCAAACAGAAGTTGTTCAACAAATGTGGTTGAGTCAATAAACCATAAAACCCCTTAACAATGGCCTTGATAATTTCTTCCTAATTCATTCAAGGTCACAAATGCTCACCCTTTACTACCACTAATTACTATTTACTCTCACAAACATAACTTAATGCACACATTCTATCATCATCTAAATATAGGAGGTAGCATTTTATCATATTCAAAATGATACACTTTCTAAGGAAAACAGTTCTGCCAATAGTCCTGGTGAGGTGTTTAGAAGTCATGTTTCACGTCATGGGCAACTCTACCTTCTCTGACCTGACTGGACTCCATAAGAATATTTAACCCAAGGACAGTCAAGTCTATAACCTGAAAGATTCAACTGGTTAACCATTAGACTGACATTTTTTATTAGAGAGTCATTATTTTGCCACCCTACATTGACTTCTATGCCAAATTTTAACTCAGACCTGGTTTGTGCAAGGTAATTATAAATATACACACCATAGAAATTTAAAATAAAATGACTGGTTCTTAACTACACCAGTGCTAGTGTGCCTCACTCTAACATTTTCTAAGAATTTACTCCGTATTAACTAAGCCAAAAATTGTTGAGACGTTCCCTCTCCTAGTAGGAGGCACGTATCACACTTTCAGTTAATTCTGAAACTGAAATAGCAAGGTTACTCTAACACAAATACATTCTCAATGGCCTATTTGAAGTACAATAACCCAAGCAAACATGGGTGGCATTCCCCTGATGAGTTGAAATAAATGTCACCAAGCATAATGTTCTGGATTTACTCACTTCCACTGAAAAATAAGAAGGACATAATCTCACAATCCAATCTGTTTATCAGTGAGGGAAATCAACTTAAAAGAAATACAAAATCCAGAGGCAAAAGAATATCAGGCAAACAGTTTGGAGACAAAAAAGAAATTTCCATAGAGGATTAGAAGGCTAGAAATATAAATCCTTAGTACTGATGTTAGATACCTTTAATATTTTAATATTCATTTTGTATCAATGAAAATACCCTGCAGTAACATACTTTTTTAAAATGGTATTAGGAAATATGAGGGAAAGACAACATTAGAATCTGTCCTTTAAAATCCAAATCAACAAAATCATAAAGATGTACCAATTAAAATATTCAGTAACACTTCTCTCATCTCCAAACTTCCACAGGAATACAGAAATTTATTAGAAATAGCATTAGTTAAAAGTATATTTTCTTCTATTTGTTTACTGCAGCAGGTTTTTTTCTAGTTGTCATATATTTCTTAAGCAGCTTCTGATTTGCCAACAGTCTAAGACATTTATTGGCGACTTATGAAGTCATCTCTAGATAGAGTTTAGAGATTGTTACTGATAAATTTTTAAAAGTCCAGAAACCCAGTTTAGACCAGGACTGAGTAAATCTGGGGCTAATAGATGTGGTAATGAGAGCTGTATCACTATTTTTAAATATTACAAGGGGCATATCATTAGCTACTCACTATTCTAAGAAAAAGAGTCAGTCTGATAATAATAGACTGGGGTTTTAATATCATGAAGGTATTTAGTAATGAGTCTGTTGAATAAAGTAAAGGCATTATGCAGACAAGGATGGATAATTTCGAGAAGGTCTACTATTCTCCATAGTTTTGCACAGGCTTGCCCATATCATCTGACACAAGAGTTTCCACTAAAGAAGATAAGAAGCAATAGCTCAAAGTTCCCTGATTGGAGCAAGCAGTATGACTTTTATCTATCTAATGGCCTTGTTTGTCACTATTATCTCTTTATCAAATGGTTTTTCAAGGAGACATTCCAATGATACAAATATTTTGTCTAATGAGGCAGACCTTACAGTACACAGTATTCTTTGCAAACTACTCAAAGCCACATTCTGCAACCTCACCGTCTCTTAAGTAAGTAATTTAATGGTTTGTAAATAGTGCATTCAAATAGAGTAAGGTAGCCTGAGAGTTAATTAATTCTCCCTTGCATCCCTATCCGGCATATATGCCTACCTTATCTGGGACTGTAAGTCTCTCTACTAGATTAATTAGCATTCAAAGTCAACAAACAGCCTGAATCACTGTAGAGAGATTATAACCTAAACTCCTAAAACTATTATGTATTTCATATAATAGTTCTTCAATTGATCTTAGTAGAACTGAATGAAGTAAAGAATACCTTGTTTCTGCTTATTATCCCCCTTGTTCAATGTTCCTTTTCCTGCTTTGTTTCTAAACTTTACTTGCAAGAACTAAATTTAAAATATCAGATAAATTCCTTCAAATTGCTTAGAGTAAACGTCTGCGGGGCACAATGTGTTAGCTCTCCCAGGAGGACCTGGCTATGACAAAGGAGCAACAGGTGATGATGAAATTTCAGCCATCTGCAAAGTACAGTTGACCCGTGAACAACGAGAGGAAGAGGGGGTTAATCCATGTATAATTCATAGTAGGTTCCTCTCAGTGTGTGAATTCAACCAACCACAGACCCAGAGGGCTGCAGTATTTACTACTGAAAAATATCTCAGTATATGTACACCCGCGCAGGTCAAATTTGAGTTGTTCAAGGGTCAACTATAGATCAGGATAGTTTGTAAATTAAAAGGACACTTCTCAAGTCCTGAAAGTTGGTGCATAATGCACCAACTAATGCATAATGCTAAATTTGCTTGGAAGGATTAAAATGTCCTTTCACACTAGAACATAATACGAATGGCTTTAAAACTATGCATATCTTTTAATTCAAAACTTCTTATAAGAATTAACTGTTCAACTCATCAAGAATATTTTAATTAAAGTCTTTGCCCAAAATTGAAAGCAATCAAAATATCAAAAAAAAAGAGGGGGGTATCTCTGATGATCAAATGATTAATGATCAAAAATCATAATAGAAACTGTTTACTGCGAATTCTTGGCAGGCCAATGGTTAGGACCCCACACTCCCACTGCAGGTGTGCAGGTTCGATCCCCGGTCAAGGAACTAAGATTATGCTCTGTGGTGTGATCAAAAAAACAAAAAACTGCTTATTGGAATGGGAAAATGTCTCAACTATTCTATGACTGTATGAAACGAATATACAAAAATATATGATGAAATGACGTAGATGAGCATGAAGATGCATACATGCACACATGTAGGCATAAATAATCATTTATGGTAGAATTACGAGTGATTTTGTTTTTCTCTTTGTGTTTCATTTTATTCTTCAAGTTACCCTCATTGAATTTGTTTCAACTTGCAGAAGCTATAAATTTTTCTTAACTTTAGGGAAGGAGGCCAAATTCTTTGAAATGACATGTGCTAAGTCACTTCAGTGGTGTCCGACTCTTTGTGACCCTATGGACCATAGCCCAACAGGCTCCCCTGTCCTTGGGATTCTCCAGGCAAGAGTACTGGAGTGGGTTGCCATTCCCTTCTCCAGGGGATCTTCCTGACCCAGGGATCGAACCCACGTCTACTTGTATCTCTTGCATTAACAGGCAGGTTCTTTACCATTAGCACCACCTGGGAAGCCCCTATGACATACTACTTACCAATTTCTAAAGACTTACTCCACTCCATGAGATTGCAAATGGTCTTCAAATTATTTTAACTACTTTTTCTATAGAGAAACATTAAAAACTATCATCAAGGGTTAAACTAATGGAGTTAGGGTTGGTCACAAACACTATAATTTGATCTTTCAAATACTGCTTGTCTAATGCTTGAAATACAATAATTAATTTAAAATGTACTTGAATTATTAAATAAGATCTTTATTTACTATATATAGAAGGCTAGAAGTATATTTTGACAGTATGTTAGGAACTAAAATACTATTTTGGTACTTATGGTTTTGAATAGGAACATGGGTAGGTATAGCATGAGCTAAAAGTTTTAAATCAAGTTCAAGCAAAATGTCAAAATTAACTTGAGCCTTAAATATTTAGGTATGGGTCTTAAAATGAGAGGAAATATTAAATTAAGGTGAATAAAATTGAAAAGAACTTCTAGTTTCACACAATTTCCAAAGTGTCTGTACTAAGAAAGCAGAGAAATGTACTGCATAATCATCCATATGTGATACACGTTTAAAAAAAGAGACTGATTGGCCATCCAACTTCAAGAGACACTATCTTAAAAGACTGTTCCCTCTCATAACCACTCAGATATTTCCTATATTTAGATACAGGCAATAGGAGAATGGATACTCAATAAATATTAATTTGATTGAAAACTTGAATTTTATGACATGTGAATCATATCTCAAAACTGTTATTTTAAACATAAATAAATAAATAAACATTAACTCAATGGCCTGTCTCTTGAGAAATCTGTATGCAGGTCAGGAAGCAACAGTTAGAACTAGACATGGAACTACAGAAGGGTTCCAAATAGGGAAAGGAGTACATCAAGGCTGTATATTGTCACCCTGATTATTTAACTCATATGCAGAGTACATCATAAGATATGCTGGACTGGATGATGCACACGTTGGAATCAAGATTGCCAGAAGTAATATCAATAACCTCAGATATGCACCACCCTTATGGCAGAAAGCAAAGAGGAACTAAAGAGCCTCTTGATGAAAATGAAAGAGGAGAGTGAAAAAGCTGGCTTAAAACTCACCATTCAGGAAACTAAGATCATGGCATCTGGTACCATCACTTCATGGCAAATAGATAGGGAAACAGTGGAAACAGTGACAGACTTTATCGTCATGGGCTCCAAAATCCCTGCAGATTATGACTGCAGCCATGAAATTAAAAGAAACTTGTTCCTTGGAAGAAAAGTTATGACCAACCTAGACAGCATATTAAAAAGCAGAGACATTTCTTTGCCAACAAAGGTCTATCTAGTCAGGGCTACGGTTTTTCCAGTAGTCATGTCTGGATGTGAGAGGTGAACTATAAAGAAAACTGAGCACCGAAGAATTGATGCATTTGAACTGTGATGTTGGAGAAGATTCTTGAGAGTCTCTTGGACAGCAAGGAGATCCAGCCAGTCCATCCTAAAGGAAATCAGCCCTGAAAGTTCATTGGAAGGACTGATGCTGAAGCTGAAACTCCAATATTTTGGCCACCTGATACAAAAAAACTGACTCATTGGAAAAGACCCTGATGTTGGGAAAGACTGAAGGCAGGAGGAGAAGGGGACGACAGAGGAAGAGATGGTTGGATGGCATCACCGACTCAATGGACATGAGTTTGAGTAAAATGTGGGAGTTGGTGATGGACGGGGAGGCCTGGCGTGCTGCAGTCCATGGGATTGCAAAGAGTCAGCCATGACTGAGCGACTGAACCGAACTCAATGGCAACTTAGCCTTAGTAAATAAATATTTTTAAATAAAGCTTCCAAGTTCTAGTACTTTTTACAATTGAAATGTCATGTTTCATTTTCAAGTAAAAAGAAATAACTGCATTATTCCTGGAATTGTTTTCCAATATAACCATTTCATAGTATTTAACTTTTGAAATATCTACACTTAAAAACTTGGGCCTCCCTTGTAGCTCAGCTGATAAAGAATCTTGCCTGCAATGCAGGAGACCTTGGTTTGATCCCTGGTTTGGAAAGATCCCCTGAAGAGGGCATGGCAACCCACTCCAGAATTCCTGCCTGGAAAATTCTCATGGACAGAGGAGACTAGTGGGCTACAGTCCCTGGGATTGCAAAGAGTTGGATATGAGTAAGCACAGCACAAGACCATACTGAAAAACTTAACCTCCAAATCTAGAAAGAAAACAATCTATCACTAAAAGAATACAAGTAATTAAAATTTAGTCTCCAGAAAAGATAAAAACACTAATAAAAACATGAAACATGTAAATGAAAAATTGGAGGCAAGTTTGTCATTCCATCTATTTTTAGAGAGACACTAGGAAATACTTATCAATATATAATTTTCCATATTTTAAAATGAGCATGAACTTTATATGAAATATAAATCCTAATCCAAAGAAAGTGCCATGTGGCATTTTTTAACTTTATTACCACTTTGTTGACTCTCTGTCCCAGAGCAGATCACCTCCAACATTAATACTCTGACCTTATAGAAAAGTGACAGATAAAGTTTATAGTGAGAAAAAATGAGTTTTTATGGGTTTCCAAAAGGGAATTCTTAGGACACTGAAAGCCATATAATAATATTGATTTGATACCCAACTTTTTTACTGCCAAATTACAAACTTCAGATTTCTGGAAAAATGTCCAAGTGAACTTGCAGTAAAATACAGTAAAAGAGAAGCCTTAGCTCATGATAAAAAGTCTAAATCACTTTGCAAACTTTAAATATACATATGCAATATTTTTTTTTTAGTCAGATCTTTTTAAAGTTTTTAGTATCCCAAGGTTGACCTTTCACTTTGGGACTGATTGATTTTCTTCCAGACATTTATCCAAAGTCACACATAAGCACATACCTTTCTGAACAAATAATCTCCATGATTATTTCTAGTTTCCTTCTCTTTTAAAGGCAAATGAAAAAGTACAGACACAAGGATTATTTTCTTGTAAAACTATCCTCAAAAATCAATTAGAATATTCAAAATATTCCATTTTCACAAATGAAAATAAGTTACTTGCTGAAATGATAGTCTTCCATTTCACTGCCTTAAAAATTAAGCTGGCATGGATAATAAAAGTGTTTTCTAACTGGATATGCTTGGCATTCAAATATTTTTAAAACAAATACTAATCCATAATTAGATTTCACAGGCACAACCTATAGAAAATAGAATCTGCTTTTATTTTTCTGAGAGCAATGTTAATGATTTGATATCATAAAATTTATAACAAAATCACTGCTTGCACAAACCAATAAACAAACCTTCAGATGAATGTTTATTTTCCTTTACAGTTTGTTTGTTTGTTTTTTTAACATTCATTCATTCAGCAAATATCCATTGGGCCTACCACGTGCCCACTGCTGTTCTGGGTACCTGGGGACAAACTGCACAACAAAACAAATGTTCCTGTTATTGTAAGAAATTTCTTTTTAATTGGAATAAAAAGATAATCATGAAGTAAATGTATATCAGATGGTAGCAAGTACTATAAAGAAAAATTACACAAGGTAATAGAGAATAAGGGCTGCTGAGGACAGGGGCTGGGGAAGGATAGGACTTTGTATGGAGTCGTCAGAGGACATTTCACTGACGGTGAGATGACATCTAGACAGAAACCAGAAGAGAGGGAAGGGACTCTGAAGATGTGGAAGGGGCTCTGTCTTCCAGGCAGCAAGCACAGTTAGAGCCTGATATGGAATATGCTCACCATGTGAAGACAGCAGGAAGGTCTGTGTGACAACAATAAGCATTTACTGAATGATAACATTCTAAAAATTATGCTAAGTGTTTGGTGATATTAAAATGATTCAAATATTAATTACAATACAGACTGAAAAATGTTATAAACCAGTTGAACTAGGTCTCAAAGAGGGACCAATACCAAGCACTACTTCAAGAAGATGAACCAAGGGGTCAGAAGGTACAGTGGGCCAAGATCCCAGTAACAAAGACAAGCTCAAGAAATGTGTACTCTTGGTTCATTCAGCAACTGTTCAACTCTTTTCTCTTTTTGCTTTCTTCAAGAATTCAGACTAAAATACTTAGGTTCCCAGATACAAGGAAGACTGTTTCACAGTCTTCCAAAATGACATAAGCAGAAAGAAGGCTCAAAATTGGAAAGCAGCCACATTGGGAGCCAGGACAATGCTGAACAAATCTGAACAAATCAAAAATCTGTAGGACTTTTAGCTGACTCACCCCAGGCCTCTGGTATCAGGCCCTCCCCTCCCAGTTCCTTCTGCCCTTAGCCTTGTTCATCATCTTCAAACTCAACTACATTTAATCAGTCTTCTTTCTTCTTCCTCTGAAACTTACGGATATTTTAATGTCCATCCTCTACTCAAAAACCAATGACTGTTTGTACCTGAGAAAGAAAACTACTTAACAAGAAACAAGTGTGTGCGTGCATGCGTGCTCAGTCGCTAAGTCGTATCCTACTCTCTGTAACCTCACAGACTGTAGCCCACCAGGCTCCTCTGTCCATAGAATTTTCCAGGCAAGAATGCTGGAGTGAGTTGCCATTTCCTACTCTAGAGGATCTTTCTGACCTAAGGATCCAAGCCACGTCTCCTGTGTCTCCAGCACTGGCAGGCAGATTCTTTACCACTGAGTTCCTTTCTAGCCTCAGTTCCTATAACTGTCACAGACACTGTTACTTCACAACAGACTCCCTGCCATTTTTTCAAACATTCCACATACATTCCCAGCATCATGCACAACTAGTGCTGTTTCTTCTCTTGGGAATCCTTTCACTTTTAGTACCTGTCAAATTCCTAAATAAATATAGCTCAAGACTCCATTGAAACCCCATCTCATCCATGAACGTTTAAGTCAATTGCTTACCCATATTCTTGCTGGGAAAATCCCATGGACAGAAGACCCTGGCAGGCTACAAAAAATCCATAGGGTCAGAAAGAGACGTACACAACTGAGTACCTGAGCAAATTCATCCCATCAGAAGTAATTACTCCTTCCTTTGTAGTAACACCAACTTCACTTGCACCCTAATAACAGCATTTACCACAATCTTACTCATACTATAGAGTATATGTGTGTGTCTTCCCAACCAGATTTTGTTTCTGTGGCAACAGAGTTTGTGTACAATCCATGTTTTTATCTATGAAAATCCCAGCAAAGTACTTTGCACACATGGCATTTCAATAAATGTGTTTCAAATTTTCATCAAAAGACTATAAGAAGCCTTCACAAAAGGTGAAGGGGAATAAAGAGGTATTCCTAAATTGAAAATTATAGCAGCAACATAAAGTGAGTTGTCCAGTTATTCAAATAAGCTCTAAATCATTGTAAATATCATTGAACGAGAACATAAAGACAACAAAAAATAAATGAGTGGTTACTGGGCAGCATAAAATTAAAGAAGAATGGGGAAATGAAAAGTGTAAAGCGACCTATATTAGGAAGCATTACCAAGGAATACTCAAACAATTCATTTAACAAGTTCTTACTAAGCACCTACTTTAGGCCAGAAACTCTATTAGTTGCTGAGAATACGAAGGTGAAAATATGGAGACAGGCTGAACTTTTACAAGGAGTATTTTTTTTTATTTATTTTAATTAGAGGCTAATTACTTTACAATATTGTGGTGGTTTTTGCCATACATTCACATGAATCAGCCATGGGTGTACAAGGAGTAATTTTAAGTCCAAAGTGTTGGCTTATAAATTATTACTTCCTGAAGTATGACCAAAACAGCATCTTAAGGACCCAAAGACTATGGATACCCAAATTTCAAATCCAAATCTAGAAAATGATCTTGCCTAAATTGTGATTATGTAGGCATTCTCTCCCAGGACTGCTTCTGAATGTTAAAAGAGCTTCCTTTCTTTTCAGTGACTGTAAACTGCTCAGATAGAAAATTTGAGTTCCAGATACTTGAATCCATTCCCTACTCTGAGATAAGTTCTATCCATGCACAGGTTGTTTTAATAATTAAGGTAACAACAACCCTGCCATCATGAATAAAGAGGGAGGAATTTATTAAAACAGTGCTATCTAGGGGATGTTGTGTGGGAGATGAGTGGATACTTGTTTGTTTTGTCCTCTGAGGTCAAAGTAAAAGAAACAGAATGAAAGTACAACAAAAAGGATTTAGGTTAGACATAGGAAGAATTGTGAGGCACGGACTCACGCTACCAAGATATACTCTGAGCCATTTCTTCTGTAGATCTCGGGAAAAAAAAAAGAGGTAGCCAGGTTTCTTCTAAGATAGTTTAGAGCAAAGCAAGCAGATATAAAGATGACTTCGTAGGGTTTCTTTAGACATGTTTTACTATTGTATGTAACCATTTGCATGTGTACTGGAAAAATATGATACTATCACTCTTAAGAATTGAAAGAATATACCCAAAACGCCATCTAGTATAAAATCTGATTTAGTGGGCTCTTAGCAACAAGGCCTCCAAGGATCTAATAGCTCCTTTCTATAAACCAACATCAATAACGTAAATAATCAAATGACTTATTTGCCTTTCTAATAAACTCGAATTGCTTATTTCTTCAAAAACTGAACATATCCTTGTTTAAACAATGATCCATGCATCGAGTTAAAAAGAAATTATATCTTTTTATTTACCCATGGAATAACTCGATCCAATGAAAGTACTGGTACTAAATTATTCTGAGGATTTTTCTATAAGCCTTGTAACTGAGTATCTTCTATTCAAAACAACTTTGACATCTTTACATTGAGGTCCCCTTAGCCATAATGAACAACTGTATAAAACTGAGCCCACA
Organism: Moschus berezovskii; assembly: GCF_049115385.1. Classification (NCBI taxonomy): domain Eukaryota; kingdom Metazoa; phylum Chordata; class Mammalia; order Artiodactyla; family Moschidae; genus Moschus; species Moschus berezovskii. Next base: position 85,405,238 of record NC_142461.1, read on the forward strand.
ACCCCTCACAAATTAAAAACATGACTGCACCCTTTACATGTATAAATGATATATACCAATATTAACAAATGTAATATATTTCTTAAAATTCATTCATTCAACAAGTGTTTTACTGAGGGTCTATCTAGGCACTATGCTAGGGGTAGGGACACCAAGATGACCTAATTAGAGTTCCTGCTCTCAGTCACAGAAACATAACATCACAATATCAAAACGCACTGTACTGAATGTCAAATGGAAACAAACCTTAAGTTGCTTTCTACACCAAGTACTCAGAAAGTTCAAAGGTCCAAGCAACTAACTATACAAAAGAACTAAGGAAGTATGTCAGATAACTTTAGGATGGGTCACCAGACATTCATTCAAAGTCTCCTTCTCCTTGCCTTCCTCCAAAATAAAGGCTCAAAAGCTAAAATACCTTTTTTAAATTCTTGCCCACATTAGTAGATATAATGGGCATCCGAATTAAATTCGCCCGTTTGAGTCCACTTTAGTTCACTGATTCCTAAGATGTAGATATTCACTCTTTCCATCTCCTACTTGACCATCTCCAATTTACCTTGATTCATGGACCTAACATTGCAGGTTCCCATGCAATATTGTTCTTTAAAGCACTGGACTTTACTTTCACCACCAGACACATCTACAACTGAGCGTCATTTCTGCTTTGGCCCAGTAACTTCATTCTTTCTGGAGCTATTAGTAATTGCCTTCAACTCTTCCCCAGTAGCATACTGGACACCTTCCGACTTGGAGGGGTGGGGGTGGAGGTGGGGTTCATCTTCTGGTGTCATATCTTTTTGCCTGTTCATATTGTCCATGGTGTTCTCATGTAAGAATACTGGAGTGGGTTGCCATTTCCTCCTCCAGTGGACCACGTTTTGTCAGAACTCTTCACTAAGACCCGTCCATCTTGGGTAGCCTTGCATGGCATGGCTCATAGCTTCACTGAGTTACACAAGCCCCTTCACCACAAGGCTGTGATCCATGAAGGGGTTAAACAAAGAACTGCACTATATTTCTATAAAGGCACCTAGTGGCCTCCTGAACTCCACGGCATGGTAGGAATTTATGTGATCCTCTCCTTTTAAATCTTTTTTTTATTTATTTGTTTTTAATTAAAGATAGGTTGACTTTCCAGGTAGCTCCGTGGTAAAGAATCTGACTCCCAATGCAGAAGAAGCAGGAAACACTGGTTTGATCCCTGGGTTGGGAAGATCCCCTGGAAGACGAAATGGCACCCACTGCAATATTCTTGCCTGGATAATCCCATGGACAGAGGAGCCTGACAGGCTATAGTCCATGAGGTCGCAGAGAGTCAGACATGACTTAGCAACTGAACACACAGGCAATTAAAAGATAATTGCTTTACAACTTGTGTTGCTTTCTGCCATAAAACAATGTGAATCAGCCATAAGTATATCCCCTCCTTACTAAGCCTCCCTCCCAACCACCCCTACATTCCACCCCTCTAGGTCTTCACAGAGCATCAGGCTGAGCTCCCTGTGCTATACAGCAGCTTCCCACTAGCTATCTATTTTACACATGGTAATGTATATATGTCAATGCTACTCTCTCAATTTGTCCCATCCTCTCCTCCCTCCACTGTAGCCACAAGTCCATTTTCTTCATCTGCGCCTCCTAATGGAGAAGGCAATGGCAAGCCACTCCAGTACTCTTGCCTAGAAAATCCCATGGATGGAGGAGCCTGGTAGGCTGCAGTCCGTGGGGTCGCTAAGGGTCGGACACAACTGAGCGACTTCACTTTCACTTTTCACACATTGGAGAAGGAAATGGCAACCCACTCCAGTGTTCTTGCCTGGAGAATCCCAGGGACGGGGGAGCCTGGTGGGCTTCCATCTGTGGGGTCACACAGAGTCAGACACGACTGAAGTGACTTAGCAGCAGCAGCAGCAGCGCCTCCTAAAATACCTTTTATCTCATTCTAGAGGTGGTTACGGAGAAAGCAATGGCACCCCACTCCAGTACTCTTGCACGGAAAATCCCATGGACCTAGGAGCCTGATGGGCTGTGCAGTCCATGGGGTCACAAAGGGTTGGGCAATACTGAGCTACTTCACTTTCACTTTTCACTTTCATGCATTGGAGAAGGAAATGGCAATCCACCCCAGTGTTCTTGCCTGGAGAATCCCAGGGATGGCGGAGCCAGGTGGGCTGCTGTCTATGCGGTCGCACAGAGTCGGACACGACTGAAATAATTTAGCAGCAGCAGCAGAGGTGGTTAAACTCCAGGAGTTGGTGATGGACAGGGAAGACTGGCGTGCTGCAGTCCATGGGGTCGCAAAAGACACAACTGAGTAGGACACAGTAGGACAGTAGGACACAACTAAGCAACTGAATTGAACTAAGAGGTAGTTATGTCACACACTTTTCATCCCTGAGATATAGGCAGAAGTCCCCATGAGCAAGCATCTGTTTCTGAAGAAAAAGAGAAAGCTCTCCATGAAAACTTGGTTTCTGGGCTCCCTTTACTTTTCTTCCTGCTTCAAAGTAAACACAATTTCTATAGGTACAAATGTCATCTGTGGAATAAGAAGCAAGCATTTTGCACCAAGCATGATGGAACAGGATGATGTTACCTAGACCCTTGACAGCATCAGTTACTTGTGAACTAACTGCCTCCAGACTTCTTATAACACGAGACAAATAAAATCCTTACTCACTTAAGTCACAGTCAGTAAGATTTTCTGCTACTTGGAGCCAGAGGCATTTTTACCATTAAAAGGAAGCCACAACAAAGAGATGTTCAAGTTGGACTATCTATGACTCCTTGCTTGAGCCAGAAGGCTGTGATCTAGCCCTTTCTAGCTAGAATAAAAACAATTTTGAATTTGCATGTACACAGTTTTACTACAATCTTCTATAACCCAGATTACTTAAATAAATATGTTCGAACTCTTCCATGGATATTCATTTGTTGCATAGTCATTACAAGAGTTTTTATGTCTTTTCCTAACTGAAACTTTCAATCCCCCAAACCTATAAAATAACATTTCTTACAGTCTGATATAGATCACTCATGTATGTAATATACACACATAAACAGCTGAAGAAAGGGGCAAGCAATGAGAATGGAGAGAGAAAACAAGACGAACCTAGCTTATTTGAAAGTGTAAACTATGTTTTTCAATTTTGTGAGCATCTTTAAAAAGTATCTTCATAATGAATTAACACCCCAAGACTAACAGAAATTTTAAAATAGGAAAGATCCCTCCAACTTGAAACCATTGTCTCTGTTTTTTGAACATTTTTTAACTTGAAAAATATAGAGATTTCCCTGGCAGTCCAGTGGTTAACATTTCACGCTTCCAATGTAGGGAGCACAGGTTCAATCCCTGAGCATGGAACTAAGATTCCAGATACTGTGTGGCAAAGCCAAAAGCATAAAAGCATGTATCAACAAGTATTGTTCATCCAACTTACTGATCACTAGAATTATTATATCACTGCACTATCCCATCTACCTCTAGTAGCCTCCCTAAGATAGTAATCTATCTCCCTATGTAAGTTTCAACTGGACATATTTTAAGTGCGTACTGTTCTTGGGATAGTTTCAATTGTACATTGCTAAAAGATTCATTAATTTCAACCACCATCAACTCCATACGCCACATATACTTTTTTCTGCCTTTTGTGTTCAAATATATTTCACTGTGGCCATTCAGAGGAAAATTATACATTCCAATAACATTTGAGTTCCCCTCAGTTACCTTTTCAGTGGCTCAGGGTAATGACAGAGTAAGAATCGTGTTCTTCACAGGCTCTCTCTCTTTTTTTTTCCTCTCCCATTTGGGAGAATTTCAGCTTCAAATCTCCTGTGCCAAGAAGCAATGGGTAATGTCTAATGCTCTTCTCTAACAGTAGCTTACTCTGGCGGGAACGGGAGGAGAGTCAGGAGAAATCACTCACATTCCCAGCTTTGAAAAAGTCTTAGCATATGGAATAAGCAATCTCTTACCTTATTTTCCTAAAATAGAATTAAGGAATCATAATAGGTAAAGGGGCCAGAGGAAAAGGAAACAGAATTAGAAATTTTACAACTATCTGTGAGTATGGATAATGGCTAAAATCTAGCCCTAAATTCCCAGTGAAATCAGCCCAAAAAAACACCTATAATTCATAAAACCTGGGGCTTATATATTCCTTGGCATTGTTCATAGGTAGAGACTTCCTCTATAAAAAAGATTTAAAAATCACATTCTCATGAGACAGCAAGAATGGGAGAAATAAGGATAATAAGCATAGATAACACAAATGCCTTGGTTTTAAAATCAACACTCGAAGACAATCTATTACAATCCCTATGACCTCAAAAGAAAATTCAGAGAATAAGTCTCCTTTGTTTATGTCATCTCAACTTCAATTCCATCAGCAGTTATCTCCTTTAAAACAAATATTTCTAGGGCCCTTACATGATAGGAAGTCCTTTTTCTCAGGCCCATTTTTATTTGGTTATCTTTTTAGGTGCACTAAAGATTGAGTTTACAATAAGCTGAACAGACAGCGTACAAAAGGCTTTTAGAACTATACCATATGGTCCAGGGAAGGGAACAATCTGGACAATCCCCATTTCAATCTGCAAGCTTGTCCACCTCTATAACACATTATACCACTGTAATAAAATATTAAGATGGAAACGTAAAAGTGAAAATAGTCTATCTTTAGCATTACCAGGCAACCACACTTCTGAAAATTTACTGATAAACTTAATAAACATTTAATTTATATCCTGAAATTTCGGTATGCAACACCAGGCATATAAACCTAGGCGACTATTCACTAGAAACAATATTTCGGCAGGGATATGTGCAAGTATTCAACTTATGCTTCAGAAATTTGGAAGGAAAAAAAAAAACTTTTACAGGGGGGGTATATTGGCAGGGGCTGATGTAACAGATGACACATTCTTGGAAATCAAATAAAAGCAATAGGGAAATACCCATTGTTGCCTGGTGAAGGCCTAATCACATGGACACAGCTGGAACCAATGTAGATCATTCATTAATAAAATTGTATTGTAGTAGCCACTTTTTGATGCATTTCATTTGCTGCTGTAGCCAAATCTCTGAATTTCTTTGTTCCATGTTAGCAAGACTGCTTGAATGGGAAATATGAGAAGATTTAGAACGGGGAGTTGGGGGGGGAACAAACCTGTTCTCATGCTAAAAATGAGACAACTAGCTCAAAAAGCTAAATGTCACTTTACCTTGCAATCTACTTATACTATCAGCAGCTTAAAATATGCAGTGTAAACCTGAAAGGGGGAGTTCATATGGTACCATGGATAAAAAGTGAGCAGTGTGAGATGCCACAGAAAACATACGAAAGACTTGTGAAAGTATTTTACAGAATGATGATATAAGATGTTGGGAGAGGGAATTAAAATGTATCAAATACTAAGGGGAGAATCAGACAACTGAATTAATATAAACTCTTTCATGTAATACTCTCTATTGACTTTTACACTGAACTATGTACTATATGCTTAAAGGAAAATCATTCATATTTTTGACCACATAAACTTAGAAATCACTATTTGTCATCACATGTTACCAATATTTGATATCAAACAGCCCCTTTCCAGAAGTCAGTTTTAAAATCTGTATTGAAATTCAAATAAAATTAAATATTGGCTCTAATTATAAATGTGGTATGTACTATAATAAAATTATGATTAAAATAATAAATTTGGTATTTATCCAACTTTCCTGGCATCCATTAATACATTTTTTCTATGTTTCTACAAATATAATGACTAAGCTTCTATATCATAATTTCTGCAAACTGTATAATATCAAATCATAAAGATATAGCAGCCTTGATATGAAGCCTGATCTAAACAAAACTGTAGAATTTATTACTTATAAAAATGAAAAACTCAGTAACATTTATCAAAAGCACTGCTCAAACATTATAGGTCTTAGATATATTTCTATTATTCCTGTGTATAATTAGAATAAACAAATAAATAGCACAATTTTCATGTTGCAGTTTCTAATTCATCAAAAGATATATTCCTACCACAAAACAGATAAAGGGCTTAACTGAAAATAAAAATTATACCAATGGAGAAAATGTATTTGAAGTCAATGAATAGTATTCAATACAAAATTAACATTCAACATAAGTGAACACACAGGAAGAAACTGTTTCTGTCTGTATTATCTTTAACCTCTAATTCTAATATTATCAAACTTTGACACAAAGGACTCAAGACAGTTATGCACATAACTGGACCAAGAGAAAAAAACAGTTTCACTGGCATTCCTTCTTAAAAGCTTTATGATCCTTTGGCTTAAAATGTTGACCTAAAGATGTAATTAATATAACTTAACAAGCACCTCACCCAGATTCATTCGAGCTGCTCTACAGAAAAAGCCACTTACATACTACAAGTTTAAAAAAAACACAGCATTAGGGGGGACTTGAGAATCATAGTATTTAATACATGTGCGTTGTATGTACAAATCAATTTGAGTATTTGTTTTGTTATAGTAATGAACCAATATGTTGCTGAACCTGTCTTGAGAATGAGAAAAAATAACAGGTGAGTTTATTTAAAGCATAATTCTGATATACCTGTTTTACAAATCCTTTAATTATCTTAAAAAAATCTCTGGGGAAAAAAAAAACTTTAGATTGCACATGTTTATCTTAATGTATCCATAATAGATATATTTTCCAGCATGTATAAAAATGTTTCACATTAATCATTCAAACACAAACCACTGTTTACTTTCTTTTGAGTCATATTTGTCATACACTTACAAATCTACGTAAGTTTTTACTCCCAAAAGAATTTTCTCATCGCCAGATATCATTGACAATTTTAAAAAATAAAAGTCAATCAAAATATCAATCTCTTCCTAAGAAAACACATCTGGCCTATTTAACTATTCTTACTCTGAATGTATTTTAAAAAAGAAAAAACACTAATTTTTAAAATAGATCACTTGAAAGTGAATCATTTGTTTTGCTTAATACAACAAAAAACATTTACATTTTGAGGAACATTCTAGAAAATTTCATTGAATGGTTGTTCATAGTGAAATCTAGTCTCCTCTTCAAATCATTACTTAAAAATCATAATGCTACATTCTCACATCGCTTGTAATAGAAGGTTACTAACTAAATTTCGAAAAAATTGGAAACTTAAAAACACTTTTGTATTTTACCTTGCATTTTGAATTCAGAAGAAAAAAATTTTAATGCACATCCTTGTATTTAATGGAAGCTCACTTGCTTACCTAACTACATTTGTCAAACATCCCAAAAATGAGTATTCTATCTATAAAAGATATGAACTGACTCTGAATTTTAGACAAAAATAGAAAACAATAGCAAGTTTTTTGGTCTCAACAGAGATAGCCTGGAATAAAAATCTATATAATATAAGCAAATATTACTCAAGAGTTTCAATTCAAATAATTAGTTGTGAAGCAAGACAATATTCCTACCAATCAAATATACGATGTCAACATGACCCAAGTTAGCAATATTCAAAAGGGTTTTGTGAAAAGTGGGGCAAAAATGCGACTGCAAGGAAATCTCTAGAAGAGCTGGCAAAGGCGAATTGAACACAACCTTCTGTAAGGAACAATGCTATTAAGTAAACATGGAAGTTGTGAGGAGAATGTCTCTATTTTTTTTTAAAGTTGGTTTTTCTTTCTTTTTTTTTCATGATGGTGTTTTAAGTGAAGAAAGAGGGAAAATAAATGGTATAAGGAGGAAAAACTAAGGCCTGCTTGCCTTCCTTCAGTGATGCTGGGAGGGCACACCCTCTGCCTTATGAAAACCACCGCCAGAACCAAGCTACACAAAACATTTTGGCTGCCAGCCTAGAACAGTGCCAGGCTGTTTTTTATTTTTGCGCTAGACTCCCTCAATTGAGACAGTGTGGGATTGTCACTTTGATGCACATAGAGAACAAAGAATAATATAGGACAGAGGGGGGTAATTTTTTTGCCCCTTTAAAGTCAGGTTAGCATTTTGTTTTCTTTGACAGGTCTTGAAAAGACCCAGGAAACAAAAGTTATGCTGAAGAATGGATCAATTGCCTGAAGAAATTAGCGTGAGTACAATATTGTCGACAGTTTAAAAGCCATGTGAGAGATTAACATTTTAAGAAATCAGACTTAAAAGGGGTCCAAGTCATACATTTACCTGTTTAAGAGGCCACAGACCAAGAAGTCCATGATTGATACATCATCACATAATCTTATCTAAAATCTGATGGTATGAAGGAAGGCCATAAAATCTGACCAAGAAAAAGAACGAATTTAAGTATTAAAAATTTTAGGTCACTCTTCAGAGGCAACTGTGTCAGCTGTTATTGTGACCTTGAGTTCTCCAAAATTAAATAATCTGACTAAAAGATTATAACATTAGAATCTGAGCATTTTATGTCTTTATAGGGAAAGAGGTGATAAATGATCAAAAATGTTTAAAAGATTAAACCACAAATCATCTACAAAGTTGCCACAGACACAAACAGGAAAACCGTCTTTTCTATCCTATTCAATTCTGTACTAGAAGCAAAGCTAACACAAATAAGAAAGCTAAGTGTGTGCTGCTGCAAGCTTGAACTAAATCTACTACCTAAATCTGGAGACCGAAAATACCAATAAGCCATTAGCTCCTACAGGTATGACCTTTTTCTCTCTAATGCACAAGATAAGTAGGGGTAGAGGTCCATTTCCTACAAACCAAATGAAAAGAAAGAATCAACTATGACAAGCCCAGATCCCATGCTGGCATCTTTTACACTAAGCTCAGCATCATCTAGAAGCAGTATGTGTCTCACTGCCAATCAGGGGGGGAAAGAAGTTGTGAAACTAATACAGCATTGATGAATAGCACCAAAGGTCTGTGAGTCCCTTCCTCCTGCACATCTCCACTGAATCAGCTGTTAAAAGAAGACCAACGGCTGTTACAGAAATAGCAAGAACTAAAGCACTTGCCTCAGATGTTACTCATGGAGGCATGGAGCATTTACCACCTGAGCCTATCTAATTTCTGACAGAATGATCCCCTGCCCAGTTTTGTTCATGGCCACAGATTCTGATAGCAAGTCAAAATCAGTGTTGGGAAAGGCAACGGGGGAGGGAGGATGTGAAGAAGAAACTGAGAGAACAGAGGTCAAACTTCAAACAATATACATGCTTCTCTTACGTAAGTTAGTGCCCATGCACAACACCTTGGGACAGCAAAACCTGTGACAAAGGTTTCAGGTACAATGATTTGCTCTGGGTGGCAAGAGTAAGTATGCCATATAATAATAAAAAAAAAATTATTTTGCTCCTCACTGTTCTCCTTTTGCATTTCCTTTCTTTCCTCTAAGATACACTGCTGATGCTATTACTGCGTGGGACACTGATAGTTGTAGGCAAAGCATTCATGTCTTGCCAAAGTGGTCCAGAGAATCATGTCTGGCTGGCTTTATTTCAGCAAGGAATGTGAGACAAAACCAGGAAGCAAAAAGAATGAAAGGTACAGAAGTCAGGCGATATAGCCTGTGTTTTCTGTTTATTAATGATGAGGATAAAATGGGCAGAAATCTGGAAAAAGCAACCAAGTTGACTGAATTACAAAGAAAGATTAAGGAATTAAATGTGCATAACTTGGCTGACAACCAAGGAATAATATGAGAGTTGTCCACAACTCTCCAAAGTATATACATAAAAAAGAAGAGCAAGGGATTTTTATCTACTATAGAAGTGTGAATATATGAAATAATGATGAGATAAGATAAAACTTAAGAAAGGATATTCTTCTTTCTTCCTAGAAATATGTATCATCTTACTGACCCACACTGAAGGAAATAGTAGATAATAGGAAATGACTACATACTGCCAGGGGACTTCATTGGTGGAGAAATAAAAATGAAATCCCGTTTGCTTACCTGATGATCCAGATACAGTGATGTCTCTCTTTATATTTGTCCAACCTGGCTAATGCAGAGATACCTGTGATATCACAAAAGACACGGTAAAGTTGGTATCTTCAAACTAAATCCAATCTGAATTCTGAATCCTTACCTGGACAAGAGTTTACTTGAATGATCTAGTAGTCTGATTCTTGGACAACCCAAGATGGAATAACCTCTAAGAAGAAAAATATTCTGAGACTTAATTAATAAGAGCTTTTTTCAGTCTTTCCAAGGATTTCCCAAATTAATTATAACAACAACAACAAAAATAATTAGATTGGTACATGGACAGCCTTCAGGAGTCGATGTACTCCTAAATGAGATATGCAAAATGTGTGCGTTTATGTAAATGCATTTCTCTCTAGGGAGAAGGTCAACAGTTCATGAGATTTGCAGAAAGGTCTATAATCCAAAAAACCAAACCATCAAGAACCTCTGCTGAGTATAATCTAAAATCTCAAAGGCAGGTTGGAATGCATATGGATAATCAATCCAGGTTTGGGGGTTCCACCCCAGGGAAATGGTGGAGGTTTACAGACACTTGTAGATCTGGGGTAAACACCTTAAGAACACTTCTTTCTGGAAGAGCATAACATCAAGTTTAAACTGTTACTTAACTCACACAGCCCTGTGTTCTCTGTCTGCCATGCACAGTGAAGACAACGATATCACCATACACCCAAGGGTGGATATTCTGACTTGCATCTTTTGTATTTCTGGAAGAGCATAACATCAAGTTTAAACTGTTAGTTAACTCACACAGCCCTGTGTTCTCTGTCTGCCATGCACAGTGAAGACAATGATATCACCATATACCCAAGGGTGGATATTCTGACTTGCATCTTTTGTATATACTAAAATCAGAATCCTTAGGAATATACACACTGACAAGGTCAGAACTAACACTGTAACTCATCCCAAAAGAATCCTACATGACAAGCAAAAAAGAGGAGCTCCCCAACAGCTTACCTAGCACAAAAATGACAGGAGGAGCTAAACACATCTCCTAAAAGAATTGTTCAAAACAGTAATCAGAGTCACAATAACCTACACCAGAAAAAGCAAACAAACAAACAAACAGGTCAGAGAACTTTCCATACATCAACTGTGAACAAGATGGGAAAGCATTCACTGCCAAGACAGGATCCGGAGCTGAGGTCTCACCAAAACGACGACAATAATGAACAAACGCCAAGAAGACATATATCAAGGGAAGAGGAAAAAAAAACTCAGAATTGGCTTATTACAGGGACTTCCCTGGTGGTCCTGTGGTTAAGACTCAGCATTTCCACTGAAGTGGGTGCGGGTCCGATCCCTGGTCAGGGAACTAAGAGCCCACAGGCTGCAAGACGAATAAATAAATAATATGTTAAAGTCATAAAAAAATTTATTTTAAAGATGGATTATTTCAAGTAACAATTATGTGATAAAGTCTCTCAAAAAAGAAAAAGTGTGTTTAACCATGTGTAAAACAGGTAACTGGTGAGAAGCTGAGTCCGGCACTCGGTGGCAACCTGCAGGGGTAGGAGGGAGGCGCAGGTGGGACAGGATACATGTATATTCATGGTTGACCTGAGCCACAACACAATATTGTAAATCGATTATCCTCCAATTAAAAGTTTAAAAAAATAAAAATTTTAAGTAGTGTGTTTAGACATTCACCTCCTGAGCATCTCTCAGCATGGCTCGGTGCTGGGAATTCATCAGTGAGTAAGACAAGCACAGCTTGCCCTGCTGGAGTTTAATTTTGGAGCAGAGAGGAAGGATGATGGGAGACAAATCTATCAGCAATACCATTTCAATGTGTGACACATGATATAAAGCAAAATGATGTGACCGAGGCACATGAAAATGGCCTGCATCTATCCAGTACATTACAGAGATGTTCACTCCCACCCTCAAGACTTAGAGAACTGAGGCAGGGAAGGGACTGTGAGGACAGCTGGTCAGACCTCTTCACTTCAGAGGTGAGGTCAGGAGAGCTGTTCAGGAAGACAAAGAATCACAACTTCATTATCTCCAAACATCAAAATCCACACTAGCCTCGTTAGGATTTCATGGTACACGCTCAGTCTTTAGAGAGAGAACTGAGAACAGGTACTGAACAGCATTCCTGAAAACCTGGCTGAGGACATGGAGTACTCCATACCCTTCATACTTAATAAGGAACCGCTGTCTATTCAAATCCTTCAGAAGGCGGCACAAAGACATTACACTGGCTGTGTGCTTAGGGGCTCAGGGGCGTCTAACTCTGCAACCCCACGAGCTGCTGCCCTCCAGGCTCCTCTGCCTATGGAATTTTCCAGGCAAGAATACTGGAGTGGGTTGCCATTTCCTACTCCAGGTGATCTTCCCAACCGAGGGATCGAACCTGTGTCTCTTGTATCTCCTGGACTGGCAGGCAAATTCTTTACCACTGAGCCACCTGGAAAGCCCAACACTGGTTACATGCGTATAAAGCATATGAGTGTTGGGCCTAATGAAATCATACTTTTTCAATTTGAACCCAGTAATGTGAAAGTCACTCAGTTGTGTCTGACCCTTTGTGACCCCATGGACTGTAGCCCACCAGGCAACTCCGTCCATGGGATTTTCCAGGCAAGAATACTGGAGTGGGTTGCCATTTCCTTCTCCAGGGGATCTTCTTGATCAGGGATTGAACCTGGGTCTCCCCCATTACAGGCAGACCCTTTACCGTCTGAGCCACCAGGCAAGCCTGTACCCAGTAAACACAGTGATAATTCAAAAGTTGTGAAATAATCTTGAAGTTCAAAAACAAAAATAAATAAAACAATACTGAGTAGGAAAAGGTATGGAAATCTATTTATATGTAAAGACATGCATAGAATGATCCCGACTGGTGGAGGACCTAGGACTTTACTAGCATTCCACCTTCACACACTATCATCACCCCTGCTCTCTGTACCTCACTGTCCGCTAGCAGAGATACACAATAAACATTCATAAACAGAAGCCCTTTCAATTGGGAGATAATGCTATTCAAATAGTCTATCTCTGAGAGCCTAGTTGCTTAAAAACATCTAAAAAGACAGACACATTTTTTAAAAAAGTAGAAAGGATTCTATAAGCTATCAAAAGAGAAATATATTTTGTAAGTTTTTTTTAAAGTTGTTTGAGAAAAAAACATGTCAGAGATTTCAAAACATCAGTGATGCAAAGTTTCCCCAAAGCTAGAAATCTATTTACACTATTTGCTTAACCTACAGCATCCAATCTAAGAAAGTAACCCTGAGTCCTTTTGACTGTGAGCAGATTCTAGGATATCTGTCATCTCACTGACCAGAAGTGATGCTGTAGACTTGACTAGCCAGCAGAGTGACCTGTTCCTTCCTCCTTGGTCAAGAGAGAGTCTTCCACCCAAAGCTGTAAAGCTGTCAGGGATGTAGTAAACCCTTTCCCTTAAACTTCTAACAAGTCAGAACTTTTCACAAAATTTACTCCCCAAAAAGGCTTATTCACATGAATTTGTTTTGTGTTGCCATCATTCAGAGTCTTCATTTTTAATTTAGTGGTATTTTTAGCCAAATGAAATGAAAATACAGTTTTTTTCAATCTGTCTCAGCTCTACTCTTCATGTTCTGGGACCCAATTCTTGCAATCCTTTAACAACTATTTATTTCACACCAAACTAGATATCTCCCCAAAGCTTACCAATCTAGCCTCCAGGCATATTTCTTAAATAAAAGCTGTAGATCTTTGTAAACCTAAAATTTGCATACTAAAGGAACAAATCAACTATCAAAAGACCTAGTAGTATATAGCAGTTGCTCACCTCTAAGCAGAGTTTTAAAATTCATTTCAATTTATTATATTTTTAAAGAAACAGCTATTGACTTTTTCCCTTTGCAAACTATTATGTTTAATGGCCTAGTTATATTAGAGGTGAGAGTGTGAAGCAAGTGTTTTAAATTGGTAAATTCTAAATAAAAGTACATCAGTCAAAAGTTTTAATAAGACTCAGCAGGACAGAGAAGAATTAACAGTCTGTAGGTATCAAAAAGGAGTATAGACAATGATAACCTTCATCATTTGCATAGGGATTTATAATTTAATTGCTTCAAGGTTAAAGAAATTATGTGGTATTTTGCCCGTTCTTATCCAGTAATGGATGCCTTGGTTTGTATACATTTATCAACCGAACCAAGTAACAGAAGAAATGACTGAAAAGCTACCAATTAATCTGCTTCATTTTTTAATGTACTCCTGGGTACCAGCTATCACAATCTGTTCTAACCAATACCTGGGTACCCTAAAATAAAAACATAAGGTTTCCAACAGCATCTCATAAAGAGCAAATTCAGAATTCTAAAAGTCCAGTAGGAACACTCTCCGACATAAATCACAGCAGGATCCTCCAAGACCCACCTCCCAGAATACTGGAAATAAAAGCAAAAATAAACAAATGGGACCTAATTAAAATCAAAAGCTTCTGCACAGCAAAGGAAACTCTAAGCAAGGTGAGAAGACAACCTTCAGAATGGGAGACAATAATAGCAAATGAAGCAACTGATAAAGGATTAATCTCCAAATTATACAAGCAGCTCCTGCAGCTTAATTCCAGAAAACTAAGTGACCCAATCAAAAAATGGGCCAAAGAACTGAACAGACATTTCTCCAAAGAAGACATAAAGATGGCTAATAAACACATGAAAAAATGCTCAACATCCCTCATAATCAGAGAAATGCAAATCAAAACCACAATGAGATACCATTTCACACCAGTCAGAATGGCTGCTATCCAAAAGTCTACATGCAATAAGTGCTGGAGAGGGTGTGGAGAGAAGGGAACCCTCTTACACTGTTGGTGGGAATGCAAACTAGTACAGCCACTATGGAGAACAGTGTGGAGATTCCTCAGAAAACTGGAAATAGAACTGCCATATGATCCAGCGATCGCACTCCTGGGCATACACACCGAGGAAACCAGAATTGAAAGAGACACATGTACTCCAATGTTCATTGCAGCACTGTTTATAATAGCCAGGACATGGAAGCAACCTAGATGTCCATCTGCAGATGAATGGATAAGAAAGCTTTGGTACATATACACAATGGAGTATTTCTCAGCCATCAAAAAGAATGCATTTGAATCAGTTTTAATGAGGTGGATGAAATTGGAGCCAATTATACAGAGTGAAGTAAGCCAGAAAGAAGAACATCAATACCGTATATTAACGCATATATATGGAATTTAGAAAAATGGTAACCTGAACCCTGTATAAGAGACTGCAAAAGAGACATAGGCATTTAGAACAGTCTTTGGGACTCTGTGGGAGAGGGTGAAGGTGGAATGATTGGAGAGAATGGAATTGTAGCATGTATATTATCATAAGTGACCAGTCCAGGTTCGACGCATAAATTTTCCTCTGTTCATTTCTTTGCATTTGTGCTTTTTTAATAAAATTCTTTTTTAGAAATAAAAAAAAAAAAAGTCCAGTAGGTTCCTAAAGTGATTTTTTTAATTAGATACATTCCTTTATTTACTTTGTACTTCAAGTCAACTGTTGTTAAATCATTCCTTCCACCAAATAGTAACAAAAAATACAGATTGATGAATGTATTCAAAACATAGCGTGTAACTGGATGGAGAAATGCAAGCAACAGACACAAATAATGAGAAGAGTTAAAGTAATAAAAGGATTCTAGGCTGGAGCAATTGTTTTCAATCATCACAGGACAAAAACAATACACTACTGTGGCCTTGCCTCACCAAGCACCCAGAATGTGTTCAAGGCCAGTGCTCTGCTTGGTACCCAGGTCTAATGAAAACCTGCAGAGTCTATGCTGGCTGCGCAACAGAATCACCTGGAGGGCTAAAAAAAAAACAGACAAACAAAAAGGTAATACTTAAACGACATGATCGGAGATTTTGGTTTCATCAATAATTTTTAGAAGGTCCCGGGTGATTTCTTACACACGCAGCTATAAAGGACACTGGATCTCAAAGTATGGTCCCTGGACCTGCAGTGGGAGCAACAGCAGCAGCAGTTGAGAACTTATTAGAAACGCAAATACCCAGGCCCCAACCCAGACCTACTGAACCAGGAAATCTGGGTAGGACCAGCAGTCTATATTCTGATGACCCCTTCAGGAAATTCTGAGATACATTAATGCTTGAAAAACACAGCTTCAAAATAAGAAGAATCTGGGTTTCAATCAACTCTCCATAATTTGCTTACTGAATGACCACTGTTCAGCTCTCTAAACCTCACGTTCCTCATCTGCATAATAATACAATCAGCTAAGATTTGTAAGCACTTCCCCAGTGGCTCAGTGGTAAAGAATCCACCTGCCAATGCAGGAGTCATGGGAATCATGGTTTCCATCCCTAGGTGGGGAAGATCTCCTGGAAGAAGAAGTGGCAACCCACTCCAGGATTCTTGCCTGGGAGATCCCACGGAGAGGAACCTGGAGGGCTATAGTCCATGGGGTCACAAAGAGTCAGACATGACTGAGCAACTGACCACGCACATATTATGTGCCAGAGAATGCACTGCTGCTGCTGCTGCTAAGTTACTTCAGTCGTGTCCGACTCTGTGTGACCCCATAGACGGAAGCCCACCAGGCTCCCCCGTCCCTGGGATTCTCCAGGCAAGAACACTGGAGTGGGTTGCCATTTCCTCTCCAATGTGTGAAAGTGAAAAGTGAAAGTGAAGTTGCTCAGTCGTGTCCGACCCTTCGTGACCCCATGGACTGCAGCCTACCAGGCTCCTCTGTCCATGGAATTTTCTAGGCAAGAGTACTGGAGTGGCTTGCCATTGCCTTCTCCAGAGAATGCACTAACAAGTACTTTACATACATTAATTAATTTAACACAACAAGCTACCAGGTAGATATTACTATCATTTATACCCACTGAACATTACAAAGCAAGGAAGCAGAATCAGAATTTGAACTCAGGTTTTTCAAATTCAAAAATCCTTGCTCTTTCCCCATTTCACAAAATATGCTGACCTGCTCTTTCTCCTTCTTCCCTTCCTTCCTCCTCCCTCCTGTCTTCTCTCTTTCCCTCTCCCATATCAGTCTCTGTCTATTTGTCTTTCTCACTTTCTCTGGAAATTTATTTTCCTACTACAAAGCTAGAGATTAACTAGCATGTATGGTGTGACTACTGCTATAAATCAGAAAGAAAAAGATTAATATTTTAAAAATTTAAAAGTCACAGTAATTAAGTTACTAGATGTAGATACACACTTTGCAAAATACAGAAACACATATAATTTAGTTCTAAACTGGTGAGTCAAGAACAAAAGAAACTCAGAAGTTCATGAGACTGGAGCTCAGAGACCACAGCGTGACATCAGGAGGAAGTACGACTTATCTTGAAACAGGATGAAAAGTCTGTCCAGAACAGGGGGAGAAACAAAGGGTTAGCGAGAAGTAGAAAACAAAGCTAAGTTCAATGAGTCCTCACTTAGAGTAAGAAAAATTTCACTTCAGTATAATAAAGATATAAAATCTTTTCTCACAGAATATTTTTGACGCACTGAGTAAAAACGTAAAGTCAAATCACAGATACTTATTCTAGGAAAAAAGGATTATAGTGGAAAAAAGGATTATACTGGAAAAAAGTATACATAAAAAAAGGCATTTCTATTACAAAAAATTTTCCATATACTCCACGCTTTACTATAGTGTTTCCATGGGCTATCTGTGTTCACTGCACAGTATTTCAGTCATTCACTGATCCAGTCAACAATGACTGACCTCTTTGAGTAAGGCATCAAGGATAAAAAGATAAATAAGATACTGACCCAGGGCACATGGAACATTTATATTAGAAACAGACTGCAAATGTTATATGCAATATTTACATGAAGTTACTAGGAATTCCAAAGGTCAATTCTTAGGAATGACTTCTGTGAAATTCCTGAAAGTCAATGTAGTGTAAACTAGCCAAAGCATTCTGCATCTAACACACACCGTACTTTGTCTATGGTAGCATCACAGACATCATTTCACAAGTGGAGCATTCCCAGGACCATCCATGCTGAGGCTGACTTACGGCTAAGAAACGCAGGCAAATGTAAAACCTAGAGGTGAGCTTTTTCAAATTCATCATTCATTTCATTTTTCTTGAAGAACTAAAGAAGAAACTATGCTCAGAAGCCCACTGGAAGATTCTCCCTATGTATTAATGCAGGAAAATGTGAGGCACGACGGGCTGACTGAATTCACTAGAATCTCTGTAAACGATAGTATAGGGCTGTATTACATCTTCTTTAATTCTACTCTAATCTGACAACTCCACAATGCACATTTGTCTCTAAGAACCAGTTTAGAAAGCATGTATTAATATATCCACCATACTATGCTTAAATGATGAGGTGCTATAGTTATTTTTTTCTTAGAATAAATCTGAACCAAATCTACTATGATATTAGAAATTACAGCATTTTTCAAGCTACACATATTTAAGAATCATCTTTAGTAATGCTACTTATTAATAACTTATACAAACACAATATATTCCCTGGTGGCTCAGCTGGTAAAGAACCTGCCTGCGAGTGTAGAGGCAACTGATGTGGGTACAATCCCTGGGTCAGAAAGATCTCCTGGAGAAGGAAATGGCAACCCACTCCAGTATTCTTGTCTGGAGAATTCCATGGACAGAGGAGCCTGGTGGGCTACAGACCATGGGGTTACAAAGAGTCAGATATGACTAAGCACCCACACACAAACACAAACACAATAATCAAAGAACTGAACCCCAGAGTTAAAAACTACCTAGCAAACCACTAGTTTTTATCTCACATAGTATCTAGGATACACACAGTTAAAATTAAAAATAAGGGTATACAAAAACTTGCCAGTACTTTGAGTAACAAATTTCTTTGGCCCCAATATATCCAATTCATATTTTACTACAGTAGCTTACTAAAATTCAATCCCCTACCATCTCATTCTTTAGCAATATAAATTGCATATAACAGTGTAGTAGAATTAAAAGGTTGGTATATGAGAGTAGTTCAATTTTAATAAAAGTGGTTGGTATAAAATCATCTTTTAAAATATTCAGACGATGCCATCCAGACAGTCACACTGCACTTGGATCTATACGCCTTAAAAAACTTGGTTAGATTTACTGAAGCTATACCTGCTGTCAAGAAACAAAAAAGTAATGAAGGTTGATCAAACGCCACTTTGCCTCCAGGATCATGTTAATGTTTTCCACTAATGCCATCCTAAAAGTTAACAGTCAATGTAATCCAAAGGTTTTTCTTTATTTCTATATTTAAATCATCACAGGTTTGATCAAGCACGCAAATCCCTCTGGGCTCAGGGTTGCCATCAAAATGTCTTATAGGAACATTAAAAATTGAATGGGCATAAACAACTCCAACAGTGCGAAGCTCATGACAGCATCACTGTGATCTTTGTGTTTCATGTGCAACAACACTGGGGAAGTTTGCAAGGGAATCTGAGCAACTAATTACTAGCTTTTGCTTGAGGGCAGGTGTGCTGATCTCTACAGGTGTCTCGGCCGCTGTGCTCTGCCTACTGCATTGCCTCTTGAAGACATTCACTGTAACGACTTGCTGAAGCCCTGCAAAACATCTGAAAGAATACTAAACTGTTGGGTATGCAGGAAGAAACATGTTGTGACTCCTTCTTTAAGATACCACTAAGGAGAAATAGCAGTTGGAGAGGCTTTACATCGTCTGTGAAAGAATAGTATAAGGCAGTATAAAAAGTAAACATAAAATTATATCTATCAGTCACACACATTAAATGAGGATACCAATGTTGTCTCAATAAGTACAGAGGGTTTTTCAAAGAAAATGCTGTTATTTTTTAAACAGGATATAAAAAAGCAAAACCTAAATAAATAGTAAACTTATGTTGGCCCGACTTTTTTCATTCGTGCAAGAGAATGGCCAGGGCTGGGTATGCAATTTTCAAAGAATAAAAAAAAAAAAGAGAGAGAGAAGTTATCCACTATAAGAAATTAGCAAACAAAATAGTCATCTGCCGACTGGGGAGGCATATATATCATTCACAAATGATGCCACATACAAGATTCATATTCCTGAAGATCTTTGCCATAATATTTCATAAGAAATAATAATGAAAACACACACAAATCAGAGACAAATATCTCCTGCTCTGCTACTTGCTAACTGCATAATCTTGAGCAAGAAACTTAAACCTTTCTGGATTTCAATTTCTTCATGTAATAATAAACTAAACCCAACTCTTCAGGGGGTGTTTTTAAATAAGACAGTGTCTCTTACCTAATATTTGAGCCTGAGCTTGACTTACAGTAAGGACTTGCTGCTGCTGCTGCTGCTGCTAAGTCACTTCAGTCATGTCTGACTCTGTGTGACCCCATAGACGGCAGCCCACCAGGCTCCCCCGTCCCTGGGATTCTCCAGGCAGGAACACTGGAGTGGGTTGCTATTTCTTTCTCCAATGTGTGAAAGTGAAAGTGAATTCGCTCAGTCGTGTCCGACCCTTCGCGACCCCACGGACTGCAGCCTACCAGGCTCCTCCATCCCTGGGATTTTCCAGGCAAGAGTACTGGAGTGGCTTGCCATTGCCTTCTCCGACAGTAAGGGCTTAATAAATTATAATTAGCATCATAACTTCTAAACACATTAGCCTCTTGTTCTTAGCAGAGCACTAACCAATAAAAAGCATCTTGGAAAGTAAAGACTTATCAGTAGTATGCTATTCAAAAATTTGTCACATAGTACATTTTTTTAAATACAAATATTTGGACTTTTAAACAGTCAACCAATAAGTAAACACACAAACACAACATTTAAAACATTTAACTAATTCTTTTACTATCTGAATAATCATTAAGCTTGGTAAAAAAACTCATTTTCAATTTTGAAATTTTGTGAAGAACTAGTCACTTTTATAACAATAAAGGATAGTTCTAATAATATGTCAAAATTCATTTTACTAAAGAATCTTTTTGGTAATACTCAGGTTAAGGTTCTTAAATAATGAATCTACTAGAATAAGAATATATTTTTACCAATTATTTTCATCCAAAATTCTCTATTTAGAGTTTTTCTTAAACTAAATAGAATTAAAAGGGTATTTCAGACCATCATGAGTATCAATAGGGTAACCAAAACATCACTTTTTTCTAAATTTTAATAAAAGCAAGAGTCAAAATTGTTTCAGACTATTCTCAAAGACAAAAAAAAGGTTTAAAGCAAAATGTGTACAAAATACATAAAAATAACATAGTATTCCAAAATTAAGAATAATGAGACCCCTGGGCATGATCAGAATATAACTGTTGGAAAAAAAATATCCCTCCCAACTCTCAGTAGACTATTACATAAGAGGCTTATTTCTTCAAATCTGGACAATGCAATAACCTTCTGTTTTCTCTTCCTTTAAATCCTTCTTCCTCCTGTTCACCCTCCAGGTTTCACTGGCATTCCAGCCATTATGAATTTTTAGAACTGACTTGCCGTGCTTTCCTTCACTCAGACCTAATTATTGTGTCATCCACACACAAAAATCTATTCTAAGGTGGAAGAAAGGCACACAGATACTTAAACAGGCATGTGTGTGCACACACATGCATGTGTGCCTGCACATTCATGCACAAGTGTGCATTCACAAAGTACTAAGTGAGGATAAACCAGAGATTGATTCATTTTGCCACCATAAGTCAGGAAAGGTTTCATATAATTGATGGAGCAGGTGAAACAGTACCTACAAAACAAACGCAAAGCTGCAGGCCATTAGCATCCATTATTAAGCCTCCATCTACCCCATTTCAGCTGCTTCCTGTACGCTCCTCACACAGACCTATACATCCCCATTCTCTAAACACAGTGGACACCTTGCAGTCACCTGACCTCTGCCAGTCCCTCTGCCTTGAATCCCTTTTTCATCTTCATCTTTAAAGTTTAAAAAAAGAAAAAATACCCTTATATCCTTATAGCAAGACATTCTCCCTTCCACTTATTTTTCTTACATGGTTAAATCAAGGAATCAAAAGGCTTTGGACTTTGCAACTGCAAGCAGGAAGACTGTTAATTCCTGCAAAAATTCTGAAGGAAAGCGATTTTCAATTTAAAATGTAATTATTCAGGCAACACTTTAATCAAGTGAGAAAACAGTATTTTTCTCTCATGTACCCTTTCTCTGAAAATTACTGCAAGATATATACCACAAAAAATACAGGAATAAGACAAGAAAAATGAAAACAATATGAGATTCAGGAGAAGACAAAGGGAGTTTCTAGTTTAACAGCAAAAGAAAAGCACACGACAAGAATATATCTACATAATGAGATGGAAGGAGAATGGCAGTCTCCCAGAAACATATATTCAAGAAAAAAAATGGAAACAAATACATTCCCTAATATGATTCACCTTATAGAAAATTAGATTAAGAAGCTCCCGGAAGCTTCTGGAAAGAAATACTGAGTAACAAAGAAGCTGGATAAATGAAAAAACAAAGCATTACTAACTTCACGAAAAACAAAAAATCAAAGGCATATTTCTCATCAGAGTTCATTATAATACTTAGCTATAAATAATATCTGAAAAGTATAATAATGTAACACCAAAAACAAGTTAGCCAAAAGTTGTAATCTAGCAATATTGAAATATGTTGAGAAAAGATGGAAGTATAAAAATAAAAAATCCTCAAAGTCTGTACTATAAAGTCAACAAGCAATATCCAAAAGAAATGAATCAAAAGGTAACAATATGTATATATGTAATTTAGCAATATAGAGATACATAATAATCAGAAGAAACAGATGAAAGGTTAAACACGGTTGCCTGTAGAGAAGCAGGCTGGAAAGAATGGGTAAGGCACAACTGTATTTTATTTCTTTCTCAGACACGTGGCATGTAGGATCTTCCCCAACCATGGATCAAAACAATGCCTATTGAGCAGAACCTTAACCACTGGACTGCCAGGGAAGTCCCACAATCATATTTTCTAATAGGCTATTTACAACAATTAGAACTTTAGACTAGGTGACTGTATTACTTTGACAAAATAAGAACTTAAAGAATCAATCACGCTCACAAGAATAGTTTTGACAGTGTTTTTCATAAGACTAAAAAGCAGAAACAATCTAAATGTTCAGTAACAGGTGACTGGTTAAATTGTTCAGTTGCCAAGTCACGTCTGACTCTTTGCAACCCCATGGACTGCAGCACTGAATTGGCAGGCAGGTTCTTTACTACTAGTGCCACCTCGGGCTTCTGGACACCATCCTCCCAAATGAGGAAATTTTTAAAATAACTTGTGCATTACTTTTTTTAAAAAAAGGAGGGGGGGGAATATTGATTGGTTTTGAGAAGGATCATAAATCACCATATAAGTTCTCAAATTTATTGTTCTTATCAAATTGCTGTTTAGTTCCATTTCACATAATCTGTCTCTCTCAATCTGACTTCTGAAACACTTTTTTTCTTTTTTCTGAAGGCTTCAGGGAAGCAGGGTTTAAACAGAGATCTTCAGGATTTCTTAATAGATACACACTTATCATTCCAAAATGCCAGTTACTTAAGGATTTCATTAGTAGAACATCAGTTACCCAGAGTGTTACTATATTAAATAAGCTTAAAATAGGATTATTTGTCTTTATGTGAGTTTAAGATTTCCAAATTAACTAGAAATTTAAACATGTTTGGTGGAGCAAATATGAAAAAACATTTCATAATGTTTGGCTTTTATTTAGAGCTAGTTTCGAAATGACTAATAAATGAAGCAGCATAAATTCTAGACACAGAACATTTCTGGGCAAAATCAGAAAACCCCAGTCATTCTAATATGCAAAAGATTCTTAACTCTTTCCTATAAAAAGGAGTAAATGTTCAGTGTATTTGATTAAAAAAACTAGTCATAAAAGGAATCTAATATTCCATTTTGGTGGGGCTATTTTCTCCATGAGATCAACTGCTACTTCTCAGCTGCTTTAGAATAGACTTCATATGAGTAAGAGGAGCCACAAAGAACAGAATGTTATGAAGTAAAGAGCTATTTTATCCACCCTAACTCTCCTATCCCCAGAGGTCCAAGCAGTAGGGCGTAAGGACAAGGCAAATGGCCTTTTACACGGCAAAGTTAAACTGTTTGTTGAGTGACAACTGTATGAAATAAAGAAGGTATTAAATTCTAATAACAAGAACAGGATCTGCAGATTTTTATTTCTTATATCATTTACCAACTTTTATAAACAAGGAGATAATAGCTGAACTACTAAAGGATAATTTACTTCACAAAATAATGTGTCATGAGTTGGTTTTATATCTTAAATTACACACAATATAGATTTAAGTTATTGCAGAAAAGAAGCAAGGCAGAAAAACTTGAAACCCAAATTTTTAGGAATAATACCAAAGGAAATTCATTTGAGCATCTCAAATTGTTTAATACAATAAAACATGTTCATTTTATAAAAAAATTTGCCATCAATTTTTCAAAAACATTTAGCAAAACACACTTTACTAACAATTCTAGAAAATACAAACCAGTCTAAAATACAGAAAGGAGATCAACAATTGCCTGGAAACTGAGATAGGTAGTGGGTGGAGCTGATTTCAAGGGGGCACAAGCGAACTTTCTGGGGTGATAGAAATGTTCCAAATCATATTATGGCCATAGTTACACAACTGTGTGCTTTTGTGAAAACTCATCACATTGCCCACTTAAATGGGTACAGTTTACTGTAACTAAATAATACCTGAATAAAACTGATATAAAAAATACATTCTTCATAGCTTATCATGACTGACAAACATCCCAATTCATAATGACTTTTATTGTAAATTCACTGTGTTTCTGACAAACAAGGAATACCATGAGTAAAGATACCATGAGTAAAGGGTAAAGATACCATGAGTAAAAACTAGCTGAATGATATCATTAGTTTATAGTCACCACTATAGCTTATTATTGAGCTTAATACACTGCCACCCACACTGTACTTACCACATATTATTTTATATTACTGGTTAGGTTTTTTTCCTCCTGAGTAGAACTCAAGCCAAAAAATAAGTGCCATGTATTTATCAGCATCCTCTACGATCTAGCTCAATTTATTTCACAAACTAAAGGGTTTACACGTTGACTTACACCATGAAATACTTCAAGCAAGTGATTATCATTTCTTCCTAATGCTAAAAAAGCAAACAGCTTTCAAAAAAATATAAGAACAGGTATCTTGATCTCTCATATTGGACAGTTTTATCTTAGAAGATTAATACAGACTTTTTAATAACCACACTTAAACTATTATTTCATAATTAAAAAGTTAATTTCTTCAATGGGTATTAAAGAGCCAACCGAACATATAAAACAAGTTACTGCATAAGAGTCAGTTCAGTTTAGTCGCTCAGTCGTGTCTGACTCTTTGCGACCCCATGAATCACAGCACGCCAGGCCTCCCTGTTCATCACTAACTCCCGGAGCTTACTCAAACTCATGTCCATTGAGCCGGTGATGCCATCCAGCCATCTCATTCTCTGTCGTCCCCTTCTCCGCCCGCCCCCAATCCCTCCCATCATCAGAGTCTTTTCCAGTGAGTCAACTCATCGCATGAGGTGGCCAAAGTATTGGTGTTTCAGCTTTAGCATCAGTCCTTCCAATGAACACCCAGGATTGATCTCCTTTAGAATGGACTGGTTGGATCTCCTTGCAGTCCAAGGGACTCTCAAGAGTCTTCTCCAGCACCACAGTTCAAAAGAGTATAATATCTTTAAAGTAAAAATATTACAATTTCTTTCTATTATGACAGTGTTTCTAGTATATACAATTTTTACTAAAATGATAACAAATAACGTACCTATTTCTAAAAATAACACGATATATCATCTCACACTAAATAACAGAAATTGGTTAAAGAACACTTACTTCACAAATCTTAACAAGAAACATTTAAATATTTTACTAATTATTATTTTAAAAATTAATTACAGAGTAATCAAGCCAGTGTGGTACTGGTGAAAGAACAGACAAAAAGATCAAAGGAACAGAAAAGAGAGCCCAGAAATAGACCTATACAAATATAGTCAACTGGTCTCTGACAAAGAAACAAAGGCAATTCAATGAAGAATAGCTTTTCCACAGATGCTGATGGAACAACTGGATCACTACAGGCAAAAAATGATATAGACATTATACCTGTCCCCCAAAAAATAACTCAAAATGGATCACAGGCTTACATGTAAAATGCAAAACTATAATACACTGAGAAAACAAAGCACAAGAAAATGCAGATGACCTTAGTTTGATCATGACATTTTATTTTTTTTTTGAAGTGATTCTTTAATTTTTTATTTTTTTAAAAAAACAATTTTAGGAATCTTAACTTAAAAACAACCTTATCTTAAAATGGAGTAACTTTGGTTTTACGAGCAGCAAGCAAAGTACAAAAGCAAAAATGCATTACAGGAGCATTAAGTTCTACCTTAGGTCACAGCGTCTAATCTGAAATCACACCCATAATATCATTTTTCAGGATATCTGGGAAATAGTCATTTCCCAGGATGGATCATGACTTTTTAGATACAACACCAAAGGCACAATGAGGGGTGGAGCAGTGGGGGTGGGAGTTGGGAGGAAGGTTAGCTGGTAAACTGGATTTCACTAAAATTGAAAACTTCCACTCTGCAAAAGACCTGTCAAGAAAATAAGAAGACAATGCACAGACTGGGCAAAAATATCTGCAAAAAAAATATCCGAAAAAGGACTCATTCAAAATATACAAAAACAAAAAATCCCTTAAAACTCAGCAATAAAGAAACAATTCAATCAAAGGTGATATACAGATGGTAAATAAGCATATTAAAATGTTCAATATCATACGTCATTAGGGAATCATAAATTAATACACACTAATTAGAATGGCTAAAATCCAAAACAAATACCTGAAATACTGAAGAGTTGGTGGAGCAACAGGAACTCTCCTTCATCTGTAGCGGAACTACAAAATGGTACAGCCTCTTTTGGAGTAGTTTGGCAGTTTCTTAGAAAACTAAAACTAAATACGCTCTTACCATATAAGACAGCAATCATGCCCCTTATTACTTAACAACTACACAAAAACCTGCGCAGAAAGGCTTACAGCGGCTTTATTCAGACTGCCAAAACTTGGAAAAAGCCAAGCTATCCTTCAAAAGGCAACTGGATAAACACACTGTGGTATTTCCAGGCAATGGAATACTATTGAGCACAAAAAAGCAATGAGTTATCAAGCCATGAAAATACATGGAATAGTCTTAAATGCATATTGCTAAGTAAAAGAAGCCAATGTGAAAAGACTACATACTGTATGATTCCAACTATAAGATATTCTAGAAAAGGCAACATTATTGAGATAGTAAAATAAATTTTAAAAAAATCACAACCAATATAATATTGTAAAATAATTAGCCTCCAATAAATAAAAAAATAAAAATAAAATAAAATTAAAATTAAAAAAACCAGTGGTTTGTCAGATGCTCTGTGGGAGAGAGGGATGGATGAACAGGTGAATCACAGGGTATTTTTAGGGCACTGAAGCTGTTTTATATAAGGGTGAATATATGTTTCATTATACATTTGCCAAAATACTTACAATGTCGCAAAGAGTGAACCTTAATTTAAATAATCAAGGACATTTGTTGATAATGATGGATCAGTGATGGTTCATGGATTGCAACTAATATACTACTCGGGTGGGGATTTGATGCTGGGGAGGTTAGGGAGAAGAGACCCTCTATAACTTCCACTCAATTTTTCTGAAGCTAAAACTGCTCTAAAAATTAAAGTCATTATCTTTAAATTGATTGTATAATGAATCATTTTAAAATTAATTCACAAGAAAGTGCTTTACTTTTTAAAATGTAGATCTTGTGTGTACAGTTTAACATTGAAATACAATGCAATGGCTCTCCTGATCATAAACTAGAAGGACCCACCTTTTCTTTAAACCATGTCAGATCATTTCAAAAGTGATTTTCTCCAAGCGAGGTTTATGGTTTGTGGTTTTATGAGAAATTCAACAAGCTTCCCATATTGAGGAGCAGTTCTTATTGTCAAAATCTTAAGTTTTACAATGACATCTTCACTTTTACAATGATGGTTTCAAAAGATTATGTCCCCAATGCCAATAAAGAAACACATGAGCCAAGCAGCTAACATTCACCAGTATGTGTCGACTCTAGGATTTTACTGTATTATATACAATTGATTTCTTCACTTAATCTCTTCACATTTATTGCTTTCCTCTCCCCTTGTATGATAAAATTAATGTTTAAGGGCCTCACAATTCAAAAAATTATAATAATTAAGAATTAACAATATAAAAGCACATTAAATATAAAGCAAGTTTAATTCAGATACCTAATCTTTAGAATAAAATTTAAAATGCAACATTAAGATCTTTTATCACTGGCTCTTAATATTTTCACAAAGAAATCACCCATGGTCAAAATCCTTGACCCTGAAATTTTTAAGTCTGATTAACAGTTGGATCATTTAGGAAACAATCAAAATGGGAGTGTGGAGGATGGGGATAAAAGAAAAACAAATTCAGCAAACGAAGCTTAAGTCTGAGGAATGGAACAGTCTTAAACTCTCCATCAGTTCAGTTCAGTTCAGTTGCTCAGTCGTGTCCGACTCTTTGCGACCCCATGAATCACGCCAGGCCTCCCTGTCCATCACCAACTCCCGGAGTTCACTCAAACTCATGTCCCTCGAGTCTGTGATGCCATCCAGCCATCTCATTCTCTGTCGCCCCCTTCTCCTCCCGCCCCCAATCCTTCCTGATCGCCGAAGAATTGATGCTTTTGAACTGTGGTGCTGGAGAAGACTCTTGAGAGTCCCTTGGACTGCAAGGAGATCCAACCAGTCCATTCTAAAGGAGATCAATCCTGAGTGTTCATTGGAAGGACTGATGCTAAACTCTTCATACACATGTGAATTGAAGAAAAAGAGAATGCAGGAGTTATGCTGTTATTGTTTAGTCATATCCGACTGTTCTGTGACCCCAGGGCTTGTACTTCACCAGGCTCCTCTGTCCATGAGATTTCCCAGGCAAGACTACTAGAGTGGGTTGTCATTCCCTTTTCCAGGGTATCTTCCCAATCCAGGGATAGAATCCATATCTCCTACATTGACAGGTGGATTCTTTACCACTGAGCCACCAAGGAAGCCTTGTTTTAAGTACACAAAAAGCTTTTACCTAGGCAAGGTGATTGGGGCAAATTATGTGAAATTGCCACAAGATGACTGATTAAAACCATCTTGACAACAGACTTTTATTAAAGCCAAAATTAGCATTCAAAGGATTTAAACCAATGATTTTTCAGAAACTACATATTATATGTGAAGTGACAGATGCCTGCCACCAATGGACTTAAAGTCTCAATGCAAAGACACAATAGACACAAGAGAAATCAACATTAGTCAAGTGATAAGTCAGCACTTGAGAGAAGCATGAGAAAGAAAAATTATGGTTGACTGAGACATCTTTAGTCTGAACAATTTGGAAGAATGAGTTTCTAGTACATGAGGTAGTAAACAGAACCACACTTTGCAATGAACATCATAAACAATTTTATTTTGAAAGGGAATTTTGAGGTATTACTGTATCTAGTAAGCATCTGGAGCTCAGGAGGAGTCAACGCCGAACTGCTAATCCAGAAATCATTAGACTAGGAGGTGATGGATGATAACTAAATTTACTGTGGTAACCATTTCTTAATATATGTAAGCCAAGTCATTATGCTGTACACCTTAATCTTCTACATTGCTACTTTTCAAATCTCAATAAAACTGAAAGAAAACCAAAAAATTAATAAAAATTAGACTAGAGGTGAAGATTAACGATAGGAGTACATGGAGTCACTCAGAAAGATAAAACTAAGCCAGGGGGAAAAAAACAAAAAACAAAAACAAAAAGGACTGAAAATGCATCTTGGGAAAAGCTCCAGATTTGAGGGGTAAGTACCTAAGAGGGGAAGGGGGAAGGACAGACAGAGGAAGTTTAATAAAAGGGAGGATGAGGGAGGCACAGCGAGCAAGTGAGCAGCAGAGACAGTTTAAAAAACAAACAAAAAAAGACAGCAGGAAGACACTGTTGCCCTAGTTGCTACTCCAGAAACAAACCAAAAAAAAAAAATAATGAATACCTCATCATCAATGAAACAAAGACACAGCTACAACCACAAACCACAAACTATTTTTTAAAAAAGAAAGAAAAATCCACCAAATTATGTGATATCTGGAATCAAATGAGGAGCAATGCTGACAGCCAAACCACACCCTCTCAGATCTCAGGCAGCATAAAGATTTCCCTAAAGATGGAACAGTTCTAAACCCCATTCAAGGAAACTGACTAAAACAATAATGTTTAAGCATCCACCTAGGAGAAAATAAGAGATGTTTCTCTACAACTTCATGGTCATACTGCAGAAGGAGAGAGGAACCAACAACATACTTTTATCTTCAGCTTCCTAGCCGAGATTATCTGTGCCAAATGGAAGGAAAGAAGGCAGGAAGGAGTTATCACCAAACCACCCCTATGACTCACAGGACCTCAAAGTCACAATGACCTTCACGGCACTGCAAACTGAGGTCAGTAGTATGCGGAGAGCAAAGGAGCCATCTTGGGTGAAGAACTGTTTCAGTTAAAAAAATCCGGATGGAAGTGCAAACTGATGTCATTTATTCTCTCTCCCTACTACTGAATATTTGCATATAACCTCATAGTTTTATTAAGGCAATGCCTGTTTTTAAAGGAATAGAGCCCATTCAACAATGAGTACAACTTAGATATGGCATTGGGTTTTTTTTCTTTTTACAGCCTGAAGCAGTTGTAAAATAACTTAATGTAGCTTTTTACAACTGTGTATTCTATAGTATTTTTTCTTTTGGTGAAATTTTAACTGTTAATGTTTTTGGCATTGTACTTTGTTCAATTTATTAAATAAAAATTTTAGAATTAAAAAAAAAAAAACAATGTGTACAAACCAGAAAGGAAGCAGCAAAGAATTTACACTGAGGACTGGAGTGAAGGGACATAAGCAACTGGTAGATGAAAAAAGATACTGTCTTCGGAGACAGAGGAAAACCTCACAAATAATTTTCCACAGCTTAAATTATAAAGAATATGAGCTACTTTCAAGTAAAGGGCTCAAAGAAAAGTATGAAATATCTAAGAGAAGATAAGACAATTAAAAGAGATAAAAAAGCAAATTGGCAAGCTAAAGAAGCTGGAGATTAAGAAAATGTATATTTATATTTATAAATATGTATATATATATGTCACAAAAGAATCAACAAAATCAGAACACTTAATATTGAAAGTCAGGAAAACAGACAAGGGCTTTCAAAAAAGCACACAAAATGGAAAGCTGTGAAAGCTATATAAGAGATGAAATGAGATGATCAATATAAAAGATATCAATAAAAGAGATTCAGCCAATACACACTTGACATTTTTGAAAAAGAAAACAGAACAAATGAAACAAAAATGCAATAAAATAAAACAAACTTTCTCTTTTGGGAGGGTGGAAATAAATACTTAAAAAAAGAAAATGTTCCAGAAAAAATAATTCAAAACAATACTAAGACATATCCTCATGAGGTTACAGAATTTAAGAAAGATAAAACAATAAATATAAATTATGTCAGTATAAAGGCAGAAAAAACAAGAGTGGCCTTAGACTTTTCTATAGCAGCATTCACTACTATCTGGAGATGATAGTGCAATGTCTTCAGAGTTCTAAGGGAAAGATGTAACATCCAATTATGTGATAATGTAATGAATGTAATAATGTTAGCCTCTCAGTCATATCTGACTCTTTGCGATCCCATGGACTGTAGCCCACCAGGCTCCTCTGTCCATGGAATTCTCCAAGCAAGAATACTGGAGTGGGTGGCCATTTCCTTCTCCAGGGGATCTTCCCGATCCATGGATCAAACCATCACAAATTATGTGATGCCCGACCAAATTGTCCAGAAAGCACAAAAGAGACCTACAAACACTTTAAAGCATTCAACTACTCAAGAAATTCAGCAACCGTGAGCTCTTCTCAAAATATATATATATATAAATAAGTAGATTTATAAATAGATATAGATAGGCTTCAGTTCAGTTCAGCCGCTCAGTCGTGTCCGACTCTTTGCGACCCCATGGACTGCAGCACACCAGGCCTCCCTCCCTGTCCATCACCAACTCCCAGAGTTTACTCAACTCATGTTCACGGAGTCGGTGATGCCATCCAACCATCTCATCCTGTCGTCCCTTCTCTTCCCACCTGCAATCTTTCCCAGCATCAGGGTCTTTTCAAATGATTCAGTTCTTTGCATCAGGTGGCCAAATTATTGGAGTTTCAGCTTCAACACAATCCTTCCAGTGAATATTCAGGACTGATCTCCTTTAGGATGGACTGGTTGGATCTCCTTACAGTCCAAGGGACCCTCAAGACTCTTCTCCAACACCACAGTTCAAAAGCATCAATTCTTCGGCACTCAGTTTTCTTTATGTCCAATTCTCACATCTATACATGACTACTGGAAAAACCATAGCTTCGACTAAACAGACCTTTGTTTGCAAAGTAATGTCTCTGCTTTTTAATATGCTGTCTAGGTTGGTCATAACTTTTCTTCCAAGGAGCAAGCGTCTTTTCATTTCATGTCTGCAGTCACTATCTGCAGTGATTTTGGAGCCCCAAAAAATAAAGTCTCTCACTGTTTCCACTGTTTTCCCATTTATTTGCCATGAAATGATGGGACCAGATGCTGAGTCTGGTTGAGTTTTAAGTCAACTTTTTCACTCTCCTCTTTCACTTTCATCAAGAGGCTCTTTAGTTCTTCTTTGCTTTCTGCCATAAGGGTGGTGTCATCTACATATATGAGATTTTTTATATTTCTCCCAGCAATCTTGATTCCAGCTTGTGCTTCATCCAGTCCAGCATTTCTCATGATGTACTCTGAATAGCTACGCTTAAATATAACAAAAAAAAACAAAACAAACACCAGATAACCAAATTCAGAGAGCCAAGAAATAAAGAATTAAAGAAGGGAGACAAGGAGATACATATTGATATAAAGAAACTAAATTTATTTTCACAGAATGGAGACAGAGCTGGTTCTTTGTCCTCTGAATGGATGGGTCCAGAGAGGAGTCATATTCAAAGAATGATTAAAATACAAAGCTGCTTTAATGCTGTCTCCCATCACCAAGGGCTTCCCTGATAGTTCATATGGTAAAGAATCCACCTGCAATGCAGAAGACCCTGGTTTGATTCCTGGCTCAGGAAGATTCACTGGAGAAGGGATAGGCAACCCACTCCAGCATTCTCAGGCTTCCCTTATAGCTCCGCTGGTAAAGAATCTACCTGCAATGTGGGAAACCTGGGTTCAATCCCTGGGTTGGGAAGATCCCCTGGAGAAAGGAACAGCTACCCACTCCAGGATTCTGGCCTGGAGAATTCCATCACCAAGTGCAAGAAAAGGAGAAAAAAAAAAGGTATAACATATGCGCACTGGAGAAAACTAGGGAAAAGTTTTTCAACAGGTACCCCAAAGAAACTGGGTCCTTCCACTTCTGGTCTTTGAGAAACGGAAGTGCAGTTAGCAATCTCAGCAAGTATAGCAGAATTGGCATGTGTGACAGCCTCAGGATGCCCTGGGAGATGCTCATGGATCTCTGCTTTTATAGGACCAACTAGATCAAGTACTGACCCTTTCTGAGAGTGGGATTCCCAGGTGGTTCAGTGGTAAAAAAACAAAATCCTGCCAATGCAGATGTAGGACTCACGGGTTCAGTCCCTGGGTTAGGAAGATCTCCTGGAGGAGGAAATGACAGTCCACTCCAGTATTCTTGCCTGGAAAATCTCATGGACAGAGGAGCCTAGTGGGCTAGAGTCCATGGGATCGCAAAAAGTTGAACACAACTCAGCAACTGAACAACAACAATAACTTTTCAAGTCATCAGGTATTCCAGGGTTTTATTTTTCAGGCACAAATAATCAATATTTTTGAAGTACACAACTAAAAGAAAATATAATAACAAATGGCAGTACAAGGGTGGGGGAAGGTTATCATGAAATTATATGAAATCATGCATGTGAAGCTTTTGAAAATGTAAAGCACTGTAGAATTTAAAAGAATCTTTCATTCAGTGAAAAATAAATCAAAATAAACATTAAAGAAGCCATCAGTTACTCCTCATTTCCTACTTAGTGAATTCTAAACCACTTAGATTTTCAAAACCATTTGCATTCTGACCCCAGGCTGCCTGTATAGTTGATTTCCTATTAGTAGTTCTTTTCCTCAACAGCACTGAACCAACAGGTATTCTTTTAGTCCAATGTATGCTTTTCTTGGGCTTCCCTGGTGGCTCAGAGATTAAAGCGTCTGCCTCCAATGCGGGAGACCCGGGTTCGATCCCTGGGTCGGGAAGATCCCCTGGAGAAGGAAACGGTAACCCACTCCAGTATTCTTGCCTGGAGAATCCCATGGACGGAGAAGCCTGGTAGGCTACAGTCCACGGGATCCCATAGAGTTGGACACGACTGAGTGACGGAACGGAACGGATGCTTTTCTGGGTCCATAGTTCTGCTTCTATTTTCCTCCCTAGTGGCATGCACCACCTTAACTAACTGTGTAGCATTAAATGCTATTTATTATGCTAGGGTTGTGTCATATGCCATTAATGTACTGTATGAACTTTTTTAAGTGACCCTAACATTGAATTTCAACTTCAATTTCATATAGTCTATTTTTATATAGCTTTTACTGCTTGACCTACATATCTGTGGTGTTGGAGAAGACTCTTAAGAGTCCCATGGACTGCAAGGAGATCCAACCAGTCCATTCTAAAGGAGATCAGCGTGGGTGTTCATTGGAAGGACTGATGCTAAAGCTGAAACGCCAATACTTTGGCCACCTCATGTGAAGAGTTGACTCACTGGAAAAGACTCTGATGCTGGGAGGGATTGGGGGCGGGAGGAGAAGGGGACGACAGAGAATGAGATGGCTGGATGGCATCACTAACTCGATGGACAAGAGGTTGAGTGAACTCCGGGAGTTGGTGATGGACAGGGAGGCCTGGCATGCTGCGATTCATGGGGTCACAAAGAGCTGGACCCAATTGAGCTACTGAACTGAACTGAACACTGAATTTCAACTTCAATTTCATATGGTCTATTTTTATATAGTTTTTACTGCTTGACCTACACATAAAATTCTTTTTAAAAATAAATAAATAAATAAAAGGAAGAAAGAAGGGGAAAAAGGAAAGAAGGAAGGAATAAGAAAAGAACACATTTCAAGGACTACACTTTAAGCAAACTAATATTTTATAATCAAACTTTATTTATAGAGTCAAAACTTTATTTTACTCTATAGGATTCAGTTTCTCCATCTATTGACCAAAGAAATATATTCTCCTTAAGAAAAAAAAAAAAGTGATACTTATTTAGGGATATCAGTTCCAGAGAATGGAATTTTCCCAAGGCAATCTGCTGTATTAAAAAGGAAAAGAGGAGGTAGTAAGCACTGAATACTTAGACTAAATAACTGTGAAAACTAGTTACAAAATAGAATGCAAGTGTTACATAACTTGATAAGGTACAAATTTAAGTAATGAAAATTAGGAGGCAGGAAAAGGGAAATATGTTAAATTATTACTTTTCATTGCAGGAAATAAACTGATATAATAATATATAGCTAATATTTATATATAATGATCCTGACCTGTAATCATTTTTCATAATTTCTTTCTACTTTAGTGAAATCACTTAGCTACTTCTTAGGTAAAGGATCACTTTACTCTTTTTTACTATACTACACTGTTACTATATCTCCTTTTGTTTTTCATTTCTTTCACTTCTGTTAAAATCATGGAGAAGAAAATGGCAACCCACTCCAGCATTCTTGCCTGGAAAATCTCATGGACAGAGAAGCCTGGTAAGCTACAGTCTATGTGAAAGTAGCATGTAGGATGATCATACCATTAAAATTTTTCTCTTATTTCTCCATCTATAAATGTATAAGTGTATGTAGGGGGGAGGGTATGTGTGCATAAAAGGAAAAAAGAGTCTTAAACATTCCAAATTATAATAACTATTTATTTACAGATTTTTTAATGTATTCATCCTTATTTTTTATAGTGAGTTCTTATATGCTGAGTACCTAAACATTTCATATAATTTTGTATTTTAAGAACTTTATCATAGAAATCATGACTCTGACTCAGAATAGAAAATCATACATGTCCCCACATATTTCTGTATTCATACAGTTATTGACTCTTAATTTATTCAATCAGTAACTGTCTAGTACCCACTATGTAGAAGACAGACATGAAATTTTCTTAAACATCTTATGTGCCATCACATACATGAGAAAGTCTGTCCTGGATAATTATAAAACAAATATAAAGCATGCCGTGTTCTAGCAAAAGGCACTGATCATATGAAATTTAAAACGTGAAAGAATAAACATAACACAGACACCACTAACAAAATTTTAATTCATTCTTAGTGGATTTTTGTGGGGCAATATAGACAACATGGGATTTTTAAAAATTCATCTTAATTACAACCAACTTTTAATTAAACAAAAATGAAACTGTAAATAAATAAAAATGCCATCTCAACACAGTGGTTTATGGTTTGATCCTTTCCATTTAGAAAAGGGACTACACTTCCCACGCTAGGAAACACTGTCCTCTCTCACTCTGTATTCTTAGTATCCAATAACTTCTACCTCAGGACATTCCCTTGAGTTACGTCCCTCTGTACCATCTACTAGTCTAATGCACTTTTTGGCATAAAGGGGAAATTCTAATGGCTTCTTAGCATATTTTCCCCCATGAACACATTTAATCAAATGCATTGGTTCTAATTCCTCATCTCACAACGGTGTTGTTCTTTTTAAAAAAGAATCCAAAAGAATTAACTGGACAAGCAAAGTGACAGAAATCACCAGATGGTAGTGAACTATTTACCAGAAACAATCTAAATTCCAAGGGGGTAAGTGTAATATTTTAACAAAAATGATCACTGGAAAAACCTAAAAGAAGGAACAAATTCAAAAACACGCACATTAGTTCACATCCTTGGTTTATATCTGGTTTTGCTCTGAAATGGGGAAAGCCCAGGTAACAACTCTTTGAAAAGGTTACAGAAAACTTCCCCTGGTTGCTTTTTGAAACCCACATATATAATGACATTTGTTGGCTCAGTCTTTACATATGCCTTGCAAAAAAAAAAAAAAGTGGTAAACAATTTCAAAGATGATGCAAACTGCAGGTATGCAAAAGGAAATGCTAAAAAGTGTACTATTTATACAGTGTTGAAAGCTCTTAGGGAGATGATTCAAAAGTATTTTCAAATAATTCTTTGAAACTTAAAGTAAGTACATCTAGCACCAAAACACAGATTTTATAAATATGAATGATGAACTGTATATAAGTTATGAATTGCATATATCTTACCACTTTGAAAAAATGTTTTACTTGACAAATAATGTGATTATGCATCATCTTCTTTTTACTTTTTTGTCCCATGATTCTTCATACCAACACAGAAGAATGTGGGGGGGGCGGGGGACTGAAGCTCATCCATTCCAGTACCTCTGATACAAGCACATAGAATTTTCTCTCTACAAGAGTTAAGAGTGGAGACAGAAATGGAAGAAAGAAGGCACATTAACAAGATGGAAAGTGAGGCTTAGGTAGAAGCAAGAATGAGACACGTGGGTTTATAATCTGGTGCAATTCTCCCACATAATGGAAATGGGAATGATGACATAAGATACATATATTAAAGGTCACAAATGTGAGCCACAAGCCATGGTTAGAAAATGTGAGATTACTTAGTGAGTCAGACACTACACCCAGTTTGGGCACGAACAATCACCTCCTGCCACAGACAATGGGGGACGGCTGCTGGACTTCCCCTCATTAGAAAGTCAGGTGTGGTACCTGCTGCTACAGTTGTTATTCTTGGCTTTGGCTGAGAGCTGTAACAGTGAAGTATAATTGAAAGAGCGAGGTCACTGTAGTTATGTAGACCTGGGCTTACACCCCACATCTTTTAGTTCTACTTGCAAGATTGTTTCACCCCTGTGAGTCTCAGTTTATTCATTGCAAAATGTGGGTAACAGTTCACAGGACTGTAGCAATAAAGAGCTGAGGTGATAATGCACCTGTACAATGCTCGGCAAGAACACAGAAGTTCAATACATGAACTCCTTTCCCTATGTCCCTCTCTTGTGGTTTCCTGCACGACACAGATCTAAAACATTCAACACTTCCAAGCACTAACAAGAAAAGCTGCTAAAATTAAGTTTTTAACAGTGGTTTTGGAAATTACACATTGATATTTGAGGGTCCCTTCCATCCTTATGGAATACCTCTCTCAGTCAAATAGGGAACCAGC
Organism: Moschus berezovskii; assembly: GCF_049115385.1. Taxonomy (NCBI): domain Eukaryota; kingdom Metazoa; phylum Chordata; class Mammalia; order Artiodactyla; family Moschidae; genus Moschus; species Moschus berezovskii. The sequence goes on from NC_142461.1 coordinate 85,443,580, forward strand.
AAAGTATGGTGCAAAGGTGGTGGGAATAGACATGACGACGTCTGGGTTCTGACCATGGCTCTTCTAGTTATATTGTGGTAAATTACAGCAGCCCTGGATCTCTGTTTCCTAATGTAGAAAACATAAGTACTGAACTAGATTAACTTCTGGCTCTAAAATAGCATCCCATTATCTAAGTATTGCTTTAAATTCAACTAGGCTACATATAAAACACAAAAGACTTAAGTATCAGCTCCACCTAAATATAAGGAACTGGCAAACTGCTTAGTGAGAAAAGAGACAAATACGTGATAATTAATTAATAAGACAGCTATTCATATATATAAGTACCATAATAAAAACATTATATAATAATATAAAAAAGAACTATTATAATAAAATAAAAAGCAACACCCGCCTTAAAAACAGGGGGATAAGAGAGGACATTGTGGAAATAGCTTGAATTACGAAGCACAATGAAAGTCAGAGAATTTAAGCTCTCAAGCATCTCATGTTGAAACTGCAGATAATATCACCTAATATTTATCTGTCAAAACATAAAGGGTCTAAATAAGATCTCTAAAAAATCTTAAGATCTTTTAAGGAGAGCCATTATCAAACACTCCACAGTGAGATATTAACAACTTGATAGAGATAACAAAAATTTTAAACTGAAAAGATGACATGGGGAGAAAAAAAGAATTCACAGAAGAAAGAACTGAATTGAATTGAGAGGACTCTGAAATTCAAACTCTTTAGTATGGCACCCAAGACCCTTCACAATCTGGTCCTAATCTTCTAGCCTCATCTCCAACATCCCACCACCATAAACTTCACATTCTTGGCTTCAGCTTATTACTCACTATTTCCTAATTTTAGCCCCAAACAACTGAAAATAAGAAAATGTGATTCAAGATAAATGTGATTAAGATAAATCAAAACAGAAATATGAAAATTCCTGTTTCCCCAGCTCTTAAAACTTCTCTGTAATGTGACAGAATGTCTCAACCTATCTAAAAGGAGAAAGCATCAAACAGAATGTGGAGGAAAGGGAAGGACCGGTCAGCAAAGGAATCAGAAAAGCCTTCAAGGCAAATGTTCACAAGATCAAACCAAACCACAGGAAAGGAAGTTCTGGCCGAGTTGACTAGAATCATCTGGTTACCTTGGCAATGCTCTTCTTAGAGTGGGTAAGAGAGCCTTAAGCTAACTCAGCTGAGAGATACATCTTCAAACAAATATTTCTCCAGGTTCTCTTGCCATGCTCAATAGGTGGTCTGTGGCAACACGGTTCCCATGTATCTTGCCAGAAGAGAGTGCTCTGGTCAGAAATGCTGGGTCAACCTGATGGCTGTATTTCTTAATCATGAACTGACCTCCATATTAACAACTTGGCTTCCCAAGAAGCCTGCCTATAGGGAGACAATGAACTGATCTGCCAAAATAAGCAATCCCATCTGCTTGACATTTGTATTTCTCATTGGAAATTAGTAAACTGACAAACATATAAACATATACAGATATGTGTATAGCAGTTTCTAATGCATGGCTAACGTGGCACTGCTCCTGAGAGAGATTCACTCTCAATGGGTCCACCATACCAGGGGTCTGAGAGTATAAGGTCAAACAACAGACCCAGACCAATGACTCCATGAAGGGAAAGGCCACTACTTGAGACCCACTGGCAACAACACACGCCGTTGCGTAGCCCTGCAACTTTGAATGCTTACACTCCAACATATGGCATACATCCTTGTGATTTTATCCCTCTATTCATAAATTATTTCCTCTTTCCACAAAACCTGGCTCCCTCCCCTTCTCCACCTGGAGAACTGCCCCTCCTCCATTAAGACGACAGCTCAAATGTCAGTTCTTCAGTCCCATCTTTTCCAACAACTCAGGTAAAATTAATCACATCCTCTTGAATGCTGCCACAACAATCCTCCCTCTGCTAAGGCTCTCAGATCCCAGTGGGAAATCCAGTCTAGCCGGCCCCATTACCTACTCATCTTCCCAACAAGGCCCAGGCACTCATCTCTACTAGCAACTGCTATCATAGCATCATGGATGCTGTGAGAGCTTACCAAATGTTAGAAGGAAGAAAAGGTAAAGAGCTGGCTATGGATAAGTAAAGAAGAGGAAGTAAAATTACTCTGTTGTTCAGTAGCTGTCATATCCCGCTCTCTGCAACACCATGGACTGCAGTACGCCAGGCATCCCTGTCCTTCACCATCTGCCAGAGCTTGCTCAGACTCACGGCTATTGCGTCAGTGGTGCCATCCTTCTACACAGGTAGTAAACAGCATGAGTTAAAGTGATAAAATGAGACTAGCTAGATACGGTCTGCGTGAGATGAGAACAAGGTAGAGACTAGAGGAATCCCTGAGGAGGGCTCTGACAAGAATGAACAGAAAAGAAACTTACAAACAAATCATCAAGGCTCCAGAGAGGTTGATAAAGAGGTGCAAATGGGGTTAAGTAAGCAAAAGGAAACCACAGTAAGTTCTTTGAAAGAGGAGTAACATTAAGAATTCGATACCTGGCACAATGTAGCTGTAAAAAGAACCAGAAGCAGGAGTCAGAGTGAATCTTCACCCCTACCTTGACGCCATCACAAAATGACTAGCAGGTTATTGTAAGCCTCAGTATATTTATCTATAAAATAGAGATACAATATCTACCTTGCACAGCAGTTCTGAGGATTAAATAATATTATCTAGTGATTGAGACACGGTATCAGTCTCTAATAGCTGCTACCTTGACTGATTTTACAGACATCAATCTAGCACAGAAAGCGAAGTGAATTAAAAGAGAAGAGTGGAAGGTGAAATATCATTAACGGGAAGTCACAGCAGTCACTAGATTTGGGCACAGGGACAGAGCTAAACTCACATTAGCCTGGCTTCAGTAATAACTCTTACCTTACCCAACATGGTATTTCTGACAAGTCACTTCTCTCAGTGCATGTTTCCTGAACTGCAAATTGGGATAATAAATCCACCCCTCCTATTTCATAAAAGCATTATGTTGGCTTATTTTAAATTTTTTAAAAATACATTTGGAAGTGTCTCACACTCTGTGAACTACTTTAGGGAAGATGAAGGAACGAAGAGGACAGGACAAATTTAAGAAATATTTTCAAGAAAGACTAGAGCACATTAGAGACACTGGGAGATAAGGGGCACCAAACAGAAAATGTCAAAGCGTTAAGAGAACACCTTCTGTAAAAGAAACTCAGAAGTTCAGAGGAGAAGAGAGTCTGAGGAGCTGACTCAAGAAAGATCTGTTTTGAGGCAAAAGGACAACTACCTGAAAACAGAGGGAAGTGCAGGACTAGAGTCTGGGTGATGGACAGTGATGTTAAATGGAGCTCTGAGAACTGCCAGCAATATCCACCCCAGTGAGAGTTACAAGAAATGATGACACAGTGCAAACAAAGCAAGAACCACCAAAGAGATAAGATTCAAAATGCAAAAATACCTAGCAAAGGACAAGGCAAAACCCACCCCACAAAGAAAGGCAGGTATTACTGTAAGAAGTGTAGACAGCAGAGAATTTAAAGCAAAAATCCAAAACAGAGTGCTCATGTAACTGAAAAACTGAGGTCATATGGCATTATAAGTCAAGGAGATTGAGAACTGAGGGAAAAAAATCTACAGTTGGCTAGAATGTGGTCACCAGTGACCTTCAAGAGTGCAGTTCTAGTACAGAGGCGGGACCAAAGCCAGGTTGCAAGGAGTTAATCATAATTCAACGATCCTCTCATGAAAAAGCAGTTGCCAATAAACTGAAGGTGAAATTCACAGATAAGAGAAAAGCACATTTAATCACTGAAAGGGGACAAACTTTATCTCAAGAAAGCTTCTTAGGATTTTTAACACTTTCACAGGAGAAAGACTTTAGTTTTTCAAAATCTCCCAAAAGACATATATATAAGTAGCAAAACACATGGAAGTTAGATTTTGCTGCAACTGAAGAACAAAAAAAAAAAAAAGGACTTAGCCCTAATAGTGTTTAAGCTTTGATTACACTTAATATGCATACCCTAAATAAGGCATTTTGGTAACTAAGTTATATTAACGACTACAGGAAAGTCATAGTATCCTGTTCTGACTACAGTCCACTGGGAAAGAGCACTAAACCCGAAGTCGAGAGCCCTAATTTCAGTGCAGCCCTACCCATGAACAAACAATTATTACACCACTCAGTTTTCCACATTTAGTAAAGAGAAATCTCACCTACCCGCCCACTTCCAAAACTGTTGTGATGATAAAATGAAACAGCATATATAAGAAATATTACATTTGTGCATAATGATAACTATACACATATACACACAGAGCTTCACAAATATAAGACAACAATCATAATCATTATTTCAGTTCAGTCGCTCAGTCGTGTCCAACTCTTTGCAACCCCATGAATCACAGCACACCAGGCCTCCCTGTCCATCACCAACTCCCAGAATTCACTCAACCTCTTGTCCATCGAGTCAGTGATGCCATATAGCCATCTCATTCTCTGTCATCCCCTTCTCCTCCAGCCTCCAATCCCTCCCAGCATCAGAGTCTTTTCCAGTGAGTCAACTCGTCACATGAGGTGGCCAAAGTATTGCAGTTTCAGCCTTAGCATCAGTCCTTCCAATGAACACCCAGGATTGATCTCCTTTAGAATGGACTGGTTGGATCTCCTTTCAGTCCAAGGGACTCTCAAGAGTCTTCTCCAGCACCACAGTTCAAAAGCATCAATTCTTCGGCGATCAGCTTTCTTCACAGTCCAACTCTCACATCCATACATGACCACGGGAAAACTATAGCCTTGACTAGACGGACCTTGGTTGGCAAAGTAATGTCTCTGCTTTTTAGTATGCTATCTAGGTTGGTCATAATTTTCCTTCCAAGGAGTGAGCGTCTTTTAATTTCATGGCTGCAATCAGCATCTGCAGTGATTTTGGAGTCCCCCAAAATAAAGTCTGACACTGTTTCCACTGTTCCTCCATCTATTTCCCATGAAGTGATGGGACCAGATGCCATGATCTTAGTTTTCTGAATGTTGAGCTTTAAGCCAACTTTTTCACTCTCCTCTTTCACTTTCATCAAGAGGCTTTTGAGTTCCTCTTCACTTTCTGCCATAAGGGTGGTGTCATCTGCATATCTGAGGTTATTGTTATTTCTCCCAGCAATCTTGATTCCAGCTTGTGCTTCTTCCAGCCCAGTGTCCCTCATAGTACAGATGGATTATTTCAATTAATCCATATATTATCTTTATTCTGAACAAATTTTATATTACTAATGTAATCCTATTTCATTATTTCAATTATTATCTGAACTTTAATAAACATACTTAGTAGTAAGTGTCAGTAAAGTGAAATGTTGATTATTCAATCAGTTATGCCATCTACATTGTTCATAAGGCACTTTACCCAAAAAAAAAATCATAATAATTAAATTTAAATCAGATAGAATATATTTCTTAGCTGTCCTTTTAAAAGATCTGGTGGGAGAGGTTTAAATAAATAATAAATTTAAGATTATAACTATTTCATTTAGCAAAGCTCACTTTCTCTTAAAACATATTCAGTTCAGTTAAGTTCAGTCGCTCAGTCATGTCCGACTCTTTGCAACCCCATGAATCACAGCATGCCAGGCCTCCCTGTCCATCACCAACTCCCGGAGTTCACCCAAACTCATGTCCACAGAGTCGGTGATGCCATCCAGCCATCTCACTCTCAGTCGTCCCCTTCTCCTCCCGCCCCCAATCCTTCCCAGCATCAGAGTCTTTTCCAGTGAGTCAACTCGTCACATGAGGTGGCCAAAGTATTGGAGTTTCAGCTTCAGCATCAGTCCTTCCAATGTACACCCAGGATTGATCTCTTTTAGAATGGACTGGTTGGATCTCCTTGCAGTCCATGGGACTCTCAAGAGTCTTCTCCAGCACCACAGTTCAAAAGCATCAATTCTTCGGCGATCAGCTTTCTTCACAGTCCAACTCTCACATCCATACATTTTTACAACTACTCAATATTTTTTCTTCTTATATGTCTCAAATCACAACCAATAAATGTACAACTCTACTAAGTACTGTTCCCCACCCTGGAGAAGACTCTTAAGAGTTCCATGGATAGCAAGGACGTCAAACCAGTCAATCCTAAAGGAAATCTACCCTAAGTATTCACTGGGAGGGCTGATGTTGAAAATGAAGCTCCAATACTTTGGCCACATGATGGAAAGAGCCAACTCACTGGAAAAGACCCTGATTCAGGGAGAGACGGAGGGCAGGAGGAGAAGCTGGCAGCAGAGGATGAGATGGTTGGATGGCATCACTGATTCAAAGGACATAAATCTGAGCAAACTCAAGGAGATAGTGGAGGACAGGGGAGATTGGCATGCTATGTTCTTGGGGTTGCAAAGAACAGGACATTACTTAGTAACTGAACAACAATAACAACAAATTGTTCTCCACGTAGAACAAAACTATTCAACTGTACTTCTTTTTCCTCGTAGGATAGTCAAAACTTTCAACCTGATTTTAAAAAGGGAGAATGAGTGTAAAGATTCTTGCTTACATTTTCAAGCAGAGATTTGGTCTTCCATCCACATAAAAAGCTTCATCGAAATAGCTCTTAGATAAAATCATCTTGTCATAAAACATGACAGTCAGTAGTCATGAGTATCTGAAAAGCACTTGAAGTGTGACCCTATTTGCTCACACTCTAGAAATGAGCATATAATCCATGTTGCTTTCTTAATCACTGCAATCTAAATATTGAACAGCTTGGCTTTCAATATTATTTTTCCAGCATACAGAAGGAACCACACTAGCCATTTTGAAATTAACCACTTTAATAATTAATCCATTTCAAAGGCCTAGGTCTCTCTGTAAGCAGTTTTAGGATCAAAAGTAATTCTAAAATAAAGGAATTTTGCCTGAGTAACTATCCTCCATAAAACTGAAAAATCACCTATAAAATATATAATTATTTCAGAGTAGACAATAATATAAACACTTGCATTTAACCTAAGTCTTGAGGTAGTGAGCAGGACTGGGATGAAGTTAAAAAAATATTTCAGTACATTTTTCTGCAGGGCTTTTTCCATAATCTACTACTTTCTAATGCCCAGACCCCTGGCTTACAACAAGCCAGTAATGAAATGGAGGAAAAGAAGATGCAACCAACTATTCCACTACCTTAGTCCCAAACTGAATCTCTGGTTTTAAAATCTCTGACAATCCATCTTAGCTGAAAAGGAAATTAAAAAAAAAAAAAAATTAACAATTGAAGATTCTTTGTTCCTCTTCCTGATCCCACTTCCCTCTTTCCCAGAGGTAACCACTTGGCTGACGTGTATCTGTCATTCCTATCATTGACTATTTAAACATCAACCACATGTGATTGCTTTTATAGAATTAAACTCCACAGCCCAGAGGCTGTGTCTGACATTGTCTTCTCTGTAGCATCTAGTAATCAGCATGCTCTCATCATTTAAATGTAACAAATACCTCTAAAGAAAATTAATAAATATTTAGTAAAACTAATTAAACAGAACCATACATTGTCACAATAGGAAAAAGAAACAAATTTCTTCCCCATTTATGAAAGTCAGCTAGGCTTCTATTAAGTAAAGTTGATTCAAAAATTCAAATTATTGAAAAGTTGGGTTTTAATTTAAAAGACTGAATAAATAAAATTTAAAAGACCTAATAAAATTTAGGTTTGAAAAAAATACATCTTTCACCCAAATAATTCCCTATAAACTCAACAATTACAATTTATTCTGGTTTTTATTTGTTTGTTTTACCACATTAGAAGTTATTCTTCTGTATTCCCTAGGCAGCAGCAAATAACACCATGCATGAGGACAGATATAATTATATGCCAAAAAAGACAGACCAGCACCCTCACACTCCAAACTCCCCTCTGCGGCTCCTTCATGCCCCATATGTTGCTAATAAAACTGTTTCAATCATACCTATGAGACAGTTTTACTGACATAATATCAGGCCTCTTGGTTGTTCACAAGGCTAACCTCCAAAACTGCCACAAATGCAAATTTAAGACTGAGGCAAATAGAAATCCACATTGTGTGTATGTGTGTGTGCAAGTAGAAATCCACATTGTGTGTGTGTGTATTTCAGAGCACAGAAATGTGCACTAAAACTACCGTGTGTGTGTGTGTGTGTGTGTGTGTGTGTGTGTGCACAGATGCTTATATATTTCAGAGCACAGAAATATGCGTTAAAACTACAATTCTACTATTTGATTCAGTAAACTTTAAATTGCCTATCCTGGCTATACAGACATATAGAAGGTTCCAAGATCTGACAACAGTATGCCATTCAAGAAACCATAACCCTAACTGTATCCTTTCATATTGTCAACACGATCAAATCAAATATCTGACAGTCAGAATTGTTAGTAATAATTATGTGCTGTGCTGTGCTGTGCTGTGTCGCTCAGTCATGCCCAACTCTTTTTCAACCCCATGGACTCTAGCCCACCAGGTTCCTCTGTCCATGGAATTTTCCAGGCAAATACGCTGGAGCAGATCGCCTTTTCCTCCTGCACAGGATCTTCCCAACCCAGGGACTGAATCTATGTCTCCTTCATCTCTTGCATTGTCAGGCAGATTCTTTACCACCGAACCACTTGGGAAGCCCCCAGTAAAAAGACACAACAAAGAGGGGTAAACAATGGAACACTGAAACAACAGTTAGAAATTTTACAAACCTGCTAAATTGATAAATGATCTGGTATTCATGCACTTGATTCTCTACTTCAAGAAACTAAAACACTTTCATCACATGTATGGTTAAATTCATCATACATAAAGTTTTCTCATAAAACATGAAGAAAAAATGACTTAACAAAAAAGGGTTTTTTTCAAATCCTACTACTATAGGAAATGCTCAGTTACATCAAGATGAATGCATTCTCAATCTTTTCTAAAAAACTTCTCTAGGGAACCCTCTCTAAGATGTTATTTCAACATGACCTCAATTATTAAATCCTCTGGGGACAAGACTCCTTTTAATAAGTCAGCCCAAGAACAAAGGGGCTTGTGAATTCTAGTCTCCTTTGATCTATGACGGCAGCAAACAGGAAAGAAGAGGCAGGGGTGTTAGTTCAAGTACAAATCTTCATAGGACCATCTGACCATTATCCCAGGGTTCAAAAGACCCAATCAACACCGCCACACAGACAAGGGAAAGGGACCTATGATGAGAAGGCCTGGAGAAGTTGTCATAAGGATCGTTCTTCTAGAGAGTGATCAAGCCTAGAAAACATACTGACTCTAGAACACAATGGGTGAGCCTACAGGGATAAACTTCTAACACTGGCATAACTTCGAAACTACTGCTGCTGCTGCTAAGTCGCTTCAGTCGTGTCTGACTCTGTGCGACCCCATAGACAGCAGCCGACCAGGCTCCGCCATCCCTGGGATTCTCCAGGCAAGAACACTGGAGTGGGTTGCCATTTCCTTCTCCAATGTGTGAAAGTGAAAAGTGAAAGTGAAGTCACTCAGTCGTGTCCGACTAGTAGCGACCCCATGGACGGCAGCCTACCAGACTCCTCTGTCCATGCGATTTTCTAGGCAAGAGTACTGGAGTGGCTTGCCATTGCCTTCTCCATTGAAACTACTGCAGTGCACCCTATTTGTTGAAAGACGCATTACTTCAATTGAAATCAGAATTCTAGAGTGGGCAAGAACCTGTGAATTACGTGTGGTTCCTTCCACCAAATGCAAAAAGGCTTCATGTAGCATTCTTTTTGATGACAGACCAATCTCTTTGGGAAATTCACAACGACGAGAAGCTAAGAAAGCAACTGTTGACCCATTCCTTTAGGCCTTGCTTGAATATGAGTGTGCCATTTCTGCCTAAGTTTTCTTGTTCATTAATGACGCTGGCCTGCTACTCAGACTTCAAATCTGACCCACTCCATCAGATTCAGACTTTGACTTTGTCTAGCCTTTGGACCACTTACAGGTCAGACATTCTAAATGGAATTGTGATCCTTGTCTATCATTAGATTAGGCCAGTTCCAGGTTTAGCTCCCCTGGTCAGCCCTCATCTGTGAAAAGGCCACCATCACCCCTAAGTCTGCCCACTGCTCAGTCCTAACAGCCCTATGATTATAGACAAGCTTAATACTAGAGGACACCACCCTGGCCCCTCCAGTCCAACATCGTCTCTGATCCATACAGCTATAACAGCCTTTGGCGAGTTGTTACTAACATTCTACCAGGGCTTCACCAGTGGTTCAGCAGCAAAGACTCCACTTGCAATGCAGAAGACAAGGAGACATGGGTTTGATCCCAGGGTTGGGAAGATCCTCTGGAGGAGGACATGGCAACCCACTCCAGCATTCTTGCTTGAAGAATCTTATGGACAGAGGAGCTTGGTGGGCTTCATTCTATAGGGCTGCAAAGAGTTGGTCACTACCCAAGCGACTAAGCACACACACCAGGGTCCAAGAGCACCTGGATTTCAAGAAAAACTGTAAACCTTCTCCTCTGAAACAGGCCCAATTGCATACATAATACTGTACATAATTTTAGAGGGTTCCCCACGAATCCCAAGTTAAAAATCCCTGATATCTATAACACAGACTTGTATTTTTAAAAAACTAAATACATATTCCACACACACTCACACACTAAAGGATACTCTTGCTAGACTCCCTTGCAATTTGAGATATGTATGCACTCTAGATTTCCCAAGGAGGAACACTTCTAAGGAGTTCAGAAGGAGAAGGAAACAAGGAAAAGCAACCAAGCAGAAATAGGCCAGCCCACTCAGCAATGATGGCAGGCAAGACAATGATTCTTCTGGTACCAGAAGCAAAAACCAAGACTTCTCATTGAGCACTTCCAAACTTGAACAAGGCACCGTGATTCTGAGCCCAGAGAAGGCCATGGTTCCCTCAGTGAGCCAGCTGAAAAGTGTGGTTCCAGGAGTTGTTTCTAGAAGCTCAGCTAAAGTCTATTCTTTCCTCTCTTCTAATCCTCAAACATCCTATATTACAAGTTAATAAATCCCCTTCTGCCTAAACTAGCTATGATGATTCTGTTATATGCCACTCTGAGAGCCCTTTCCAATATGTGGGTCAAGTAAACAGAACACCTGAAATAAATATTTAAATATACTACCAAAACTGGCCTTAAAATATAGACCTTTGGTTGCATAACAATGTATATGTACTTAGTGCCACTAACCTATACACTTCAAATGGTGAAAATCGAAATTTTTATATTATATACATTTTATCTCAGTAAAAAAAATATTATTTTTCTAAACACCCCCCAAAAATTTGTATTTCAGCCAAGGAATCAAGAACTCTTAGAAAACCTTGATTTAGTCAACTTATTCTTGTTCCAAGAGTTTCAAGCAAGAAAGTCATTTATTCTCTAAGCCTACCCTCTTGGTCTCTAAGTACAAAGACTGGAAGAAATCTCAACATACATTAGAGATAAATCAGACACTAAAATTCTGCAGTGGGTGAAGTGGAGGGTGGAAAAGGAACAAGGCATATTTGTTGCAAACTTACTATGTGACCATGAGAGGCCAAGTGCTTTCCACATATCCTCATTTAAGCTACACAATAACAACACCCACCCAACCTCATTAATAATAATGCTTCAAGGTTAAGGTAACTATTCTTTTCTTACTTATGAGAAAATGGAGGAAGAAAAGCTGGGTAACTCGCCCAAGGTGCACAGCTATTGACTGCTGGAGTAATGACAGATCAAGATCTGTCTGACTCCAAAGCCCTGGCTCTTTCTATACCACATTTCTCTTACTGCCTGCCACAGCCACAGTGCTCAGCAGGCAAGGGCTAATTAAATTATCCACAGTGATGGAATCATCGCCCAGCCAGGAAAGCAATTCTTGAGAAGTGTCACCTAGACCATTAATATAGTATGCCCTGTAGAGTCAAGTGTGATGTTCAAATACAGAAATAACTAGATGATGATGATGATAATGATAATAGCATCCAGCTACCATTTGCTGAGTGCCTATTATGCTTTAAGTGCTCCATATACACTACTTCATTTAATCCCCTGAACATCCCAGTAAGAAATGCACAGTAGGTGTTACCTTCTTTTTACAACAAAAGAAAATGAGATGCAGAGATTGAGAACTCTGCCAAAGATTACACAGCAAGTTAAGTTCACAGCCACAATTTGAACTCATGTCTCTATAATGCCCAAAGGCATGTGTGGGGACCAGAACTTATATTACCTTTCCTCTTCTAAAGAGCCAAACACGGGCCTTACACAGTAAACATTAAGTAAACCAGCAGTTTTTACTTTGAAATTATGGACACCAAATGCAGACCAAGGAGTTACACAAACTTAAGTCTAGTGCTGACACAGAGTGAAAAGACCTGAAGGAAGAAAAGATAATAAAGAGTCTACCCTTGAAGGTCAACACAAGCTTGCCAGGGAAAGGATCAGAACTCCTTTTCTTCACTTTCAGCCTAGCCCATCTCTCAATTCTCCCCACCACAAGGGAGAAGAAAAGAGCTAAAAACAAGCACTCAGGCTTGCTCTATCAACCCACACACACTGTTAGAAATTATACAGACTACATGATCCCAAGAGAACTGTATGAAAGCAAGGAGATTATCTGCAAGGCGTCTGATTCAACAGGACCAAGGTGAGACCTGAGAATCTGCAAACCCAACAAGCTCCCAGGTGATACTGCCTGCAGACTACCTCTGAAGATTACCATCTTCAGATTTCTTTATGTCCACCAAGTTCAGTCACCAAAGAGTAAATAATGATAAGCAGGAAGATGCCATTTATCTCCATTTGGTAAAGGGAGGCTTTATAATGGAGATATATTAACAAGCTGGAAAAGAGCCATAGGGCTGGCTGGGTGGAAACTATGGAAGAGACCACACGGTCTAGATCCAGATAATCAATGGGTCCTCAATGAATCCAGTAAATGTTTGAAACTATCAATGATACATGTAAAATGCATTTGTTAAGAGGTTATAGGGTAGGGTGTGGGGGTAGAGGGAGGGGAATAAAATTTGAATAAATAAAATACAATTTGAAGAAAAGGAATAAGTTTATAAATCATATAATGAACATGTGGAAACTCAGCACAAAGAGAAAATATTGCCCTAGCCCAGTACAAAACTTTAGATAAAGTCTAACTTTTAGAAAAATAGCTTTATTTCCCAAATAAACCATAGCAGCATAAAAAGTTAACAGCAATGGGAATTCAGTGTATTCCCAGATGATAATAATGAGCTGCAAAAGGTCAAGAAAACTCAAGACAGAACATACACAATGATGGAGTCACTGTTCTCTTTTATTTACAAACAGAGAAAGGAACTTATTTATTTAGTATCATTATGACAGACCCACCCATATATGGAAATAGTAGCTTGTGTAGTTAACTCAAAATATGGTCCAAAACCACATGTGCTGGACTACAAGGAAAATCCAGTCTCATAAAGCAAAAATACCACTACTTAAAATTACATGCTAGCAAAATTAACAGCTTATAGGGTACACCCTTCTATTAAACAAAAGCTAGGACATGATTTTGTTTTTGTTTTAATTCAACGGATATCAGGACACTCTACCAAGATACCAAATCAAAAATAAATAAAAACCAAAAAAGCAATTATAACAAGAAAGAAACTGACATATTGGGACTGATACAGTGGGGGAAAATGGAAAATAATCTAAATGTTCATCAACAGCAAAAAAGATAAATGGGGATATAATCATAAAACTGAATATAATATAGCTCTAGAATTCACTGAACTAACTGGGGAGCCTGGTAGGAGGCCATCTATGGGGTCACACAGAGTTGGACACAACTGAAGTGACTTAGCAGCAGCAGCAGCAAAGGGGAGAAAGGACAGTTAGGGAGTTAGAGATGGACATGTCCACACTGCTATGTTTGAAATGGATAACCAACAAGGACCTACAGTATAGTAAAGGGAACTCTGCTCAATGTTATGTGGCAGCCTGAACGCGAGGGAGGTTTGGGGGAGAATGCATACATGTATAGTTATGGCTAAATCCCTCTGCTGTTCATCTGAAACTATCACAACCAAGTTAATCGGCTGTACTCCAACACAGGCTTCTTCCCAGGTGGATCAGTGATAAAGAATCTGCCAGCCAATGGGGGAGGCCGAGGAGACACTGGTTCAATCCCCAGGTCAGGAAGATCTCCTGGAGGAGGAAACGGCAACCCACTCCAGTATTTTTGCCTGGAAAATCCCATGGACAGATGAGACTGGTGGGCTACAGCCCATGAGTTGCAAAGAGTTGGACACAATGAGGTGACTGAGCACATGCACATATCCCAATACAAAATATAAAAGTTTTTTTTAATAATTTAAAAATTAATAATAAATAAAATTAAATTCACTGAACTCTTCAGCAGTGGAATTAGGGGCTGAACTGTATCTCCCCAAAATTCATATCTTGAATCCCTAACCTCCAGTGCTTCAGAATGTGACGACACTTGTAAAGAGGGCCTTTAAAGAGGAGATTAAATTAAAATGAGTCAACTAAGGTGGGCCCTAATCCAATATGACCAGTGTCCTTATAAGAAGAGGGAATTTATACACAAAGAGACATTAGAGATGTGCACCCACCCACCAGGTAAGGACAGTGACCAGCAAGAAGCTGGCCAACTGCAAGCCAAGAAGAGAGATCTCAAACTAAAGCAACTCCACCATCACCTTGATCCTGAACTTCCAGCCTCCAGACTGTGAGAAAATGAATCTCAGTTATTTCTACCACGCTGTCTATGGTATTTTGTTATGTTAGCCTATCCCTTCTCCAGGGATCTTTCCGACCCGGAATCGAACCGGGGTCTCCAACACTGCAGGTGGATTCTTTATCAACTGAGCTCTGACAGAAGCTCATGCTAGCCCACAAGGACTAATACAAATGATCCCAAACTCAAACGTTCAAAAGAATCACCTGGAGGCCTTACAAAACACAGACTTTGAGGCCCTTCTCTCAGAGTTTCTGTTCATTAGGTCTGAAAAGAGGCCTGAAACAGACCTAGTTTTCACGGATGCATGTTCTTGCAAGGGCCCCCCTCTTGATGTAATGCTCTGCCATTACCATCTCCAAAGTATTAATAGTTTGAACACTGGTTCTAGCATTGTCGTTTTGCACTGGGATGCACAAACTGGCTCAGCAGTAAAGAACCCACCTGCAATGCAGGAGACCTGAGTTTGATCCCTGGGTTGGGAAGATCCCCTGGAGGAGCAAACGGCAACCAACTTCCGTATTCATGCCTAGGAAATCCCATGGACAGAGAACCCTGACAGGTTACAGTTCATGGGTCACAAAAGGGTTGGACATGACTTAAGGACTAAACAGACAACAAACAAAACAAAAATGAGGCCAGTTCTGGCCTGAGAATCTTCATTTCCAACAAATTGCCTGTGATCCTAAAGTTGCTGGCCAGGTACCACATTCTGAGATTTGCTAAACCATCTGCTGAAGCAGGTAAGTCTAAAAACATAATACTGAAAAAAGAGCAAGCTGCAAAAGAACAAGTATAGATATCATTTATATTACGTGTTGTCATGGATGTGGTATTTCACTCCAGTTCTGTCTGACTCTTTGCGACCCTGTGGACTGTGGCCTGCCAGGCCCCTCTGTCCATGGGATTCTCCAGGCAAGAACACTGGAGTGGGTTGCCATGCTCTCCTCTAAAGGACCTTCCCAACCCAGGGATTAAGCCCCATCTACTGTAGACATGAGTTTGAGTGAACTCCGGGAGTTGGTGATGTACAGGGAGGCCTGGCATGCTGTGATTCATGGGGTCACGGAGAGTCGGACACGACTGAGCAACTGAACTGAACTGATTATGCTTCCTGCATTGGCAGGTGGGTTCTTTACCACTGGGAAGCCCTTTGTAATGGATATTATATATGTGTAAAAACAAGCATGGCAATGTAAACACCCAATTCAGAACACCTGCTATCTCTGAGGCCAGTAAAAGAACAGAATTAGTGATCGGCACCAAAGAGAGCCTCAGCTCTGTCTACAAAGGTCTATTTCTCAGGTAAATGAAAAATAAAAAATTGAAGTAAACATGGCAAAAAGGTTCAGTTTTGACAGAGCTAAGAGTTACATTGTGTTACTCTCTATACATTTTTGCACTTTTCTATAAATTTAAAGCACTTAAAAGTTGTTCAAAGAGAAAAGAACCTTAACTATTATTTAACTCTGGCACCACCCACAATCTAGTAAAATATTCCAATCAAAATTTTAATTTTTTCCAGTTGGAAGAACAATTCTACTTATTAAAAAAAAAAAAACTCTTCACAATAACCAAGATATAAGGTTACCTGAAGCTTGAGAATCATAATTTAAAAGACTAAATAGATATAAATCCACTTCAAATGAACACATCTAAAAATTTACTAGCATACTATGGAAATTAAGAATATTAAAAATTAGAACTACTATCGTAGAAATAATGGTAACTGTGACATCCAGGTTAATTTGACTCTACTATGTCTTTTGCATGAAATGACAAAAATAAATTTTAAGCTGTTTTAGAGAGACACAGACAAAACATAACAGGTGAAATTTCTATAAACCTTGAGAAAATAACAGGAAAAGGTAAACTTAAAATGAAAGGAACAGAAATAAATCTTAGAAAGAAAATTTCAATCTAAAAAAGAGAAAAAATGCAAATTTTATAAACAATAACTTTTAACTATTAAATTAGAAATTGTGTCTTAAAATATGAATAATCAGTGCTGCTATTTTCATTTTATTGGGAATATAAAATGGAAAAACTTTTCAAAAAGAATTTAAAATATAAATCAAGGGCATTAAAAATACTCCCTTTAATCCAAAAATTTTCTTTCTAGGAATCTATCTTATGGAAAAAATCAAAATAATGAAAACAGACATTCACGCATGAGCATGTTAATCATAACATTAAGTAGCATAGAAAAATTACCAAAACTAAATAAATCACAATGCATACATACGATATAATATAGAATTAAATAAAAAGGAAGATTATAAGATTGCACACACTATGATCTTAACTATCATTTCAGTGCAGTTGCTCAGTCATGTATGACTCTTTGCAAACTTATGACTGCGGCACATCAGGCCTCCCTGTCCATCACAAACTTCCAGAGTTTACTCAAACTCATGTCCATCGAGTCGGTGATGCCATCCAACCATCTCATCCTCTGTGGTCCCCTTTTCCTTCTGCCATCAATCTTTCCCAGCATCAGAGTCTTTTCAAATGAGTCAGTTCTTTGCATCAGGTGGCCAAAGTGTTGGAGTTTCAGCTTCGGCACCAGTCCTTCTAATGAATATTCAGGACTGATTTTCTTTAGGATGGACTGGTTTGATATCCTTGCAGTTCAAGGGACTCTCAAGAGTCTTCTCTAACACCACAGTTCAAAAGCATCAATTCTTCAGCACTCAGAACTTTTTAGAGTCCAACTCTTACATCCATAAATGACTACTAGAAAAACTATAGCCTTGACTAGACAGACCTTTGTTGGCAAAGTAATGTCTCTGCCTTTTCATATGCTGTCTAGTTTGGTCACAACTTTTCTTCCAAGGAGCAAGCATCTTTTAATTTCATGGCTGCAGTCATCATCTGCACTGATTTTGGAGCCCAAAAAACTAAAGTCTGACACTGTTTCCCCATCTATTTGCCATGAAGCAATGGGACCAGAGGCCATGATCTTAGTTTTCTGAATGTTGAGCTTTAAGCCAACGTTTTCACTCTCCTCTTTCACTTTCATCGAGAGGCTCTTTAGTTCTTCTTCACTTTCTGCCATAAGGGTGGTATCATCTGCATATCTGAGGTTATTGATATTTCTCCCGGCAATCTTGATTCCAGCTTGTATTTCATCCAGCCCAGCATTTCTCATGATGTACTCTGCATATAAGTTGAACAAGCAGGGTAACAGTATACAACCTTGACGTACTCCTTTTCCTATTTGGAACCAGTCTGTTGTTCCATGTCCACTTCTAACTGTTGCTTCTTGACCTGCCATACAGATTTCTCAAGAGGCAGGTCAGGTGGTCAGGTATTCCCAGCTCTTTGAGAATTTTCCAGTTTGTGGTGATCCACACAGTCAAAGACTTTGGCATAGTCAATAAAGCAGAAATAGATGTTTTTCTGGAACGCTCTTGCTTTTTGAATGATCCAACGAATGTTGGTAATTTGATCTCTAGTTCCTCTGTCTTTTCAAAAACGAGCTTGAATATCTGGAGGTTCACAGTTCACATACTGTTGAAGCCTGACTTGCAGAATTTTGAGCATTACTTTACTAGCATGTGAGATGAGTGCAATTGTGCAGTAGTTTGAACATTCTTTGGCATTGCCTTTCTTTGGGATTGGAATGAAAACTGACGTTTTCCAGTCCTGTGGCCACTGCTGAGTTTTCCAAATTTGCTGGCATATTGAGTACAGCACTTTCACAGCATCATTTTTTAGGATTTGAAATAGCTCAACTGGAATTCCATCACCTCCACTAGCTTTGTTCATAGTGATGCTTCCTAAGGCTCACTTGACCTCACATTCCAGGATGTCTGCCTCTAGGTGAGTGATCATACCATCGTGATTATCTGGGTCGTGTAGATCTTTTTTGTATAGTTCTTCTGTATATTCTTGCCACCTCTTCTTAATATCTTCTGCTTCTGTTAGGTCCATACCATTTCTGTCCTTTATTGAGCCCATCTTTGCATGAAATGCTCCCTTGGTATCTCTATTTTTCTTGAAGAGATCTCTAGTCTTTCCCATTCTATTCTTTTCCTCTATTTCTTTGCACTGATCACTGAGGAAGGCTTTCTTATCTCTCCTTGCTATTCTTTGAAACTCTGCATTCAAATGGCTATATCTTTTCTTTTCTTCTTTTCTTTTCTCCTTTGCTTTTCACTTCACTTCTTTTCACAGATATTTGTAAGGCCTCCTCAGACAGTCATTTTGCCTTTTTGCATTTCTTTTTCTTGGGGATGGTCTTGATCATTGCCTCCTGTACAATGTCATGAACCTCCGTCCATAGTTCATCAGGCACTCTATCAGATCTAGTCCCTTATATCTATTTCTCACTTCCACTGTATAATCATAAGGGATTGGATTTAGGTCATAACTGAATGGTCTAGTGGTTTTCCCTACTTTCTTGAATTTAAGTCTGAATTTGGCAATAAGGAGTTCATGATCTGAGCCACAATCAACTCTCGGTCTTATTTTTCTGACTGTATGGATCTTCTCCACCTTTGGCTACAAAGAATATAATCAACCTGATTTTGGTGTTGACCATATGGTGATGATCTTAACTATAGAAAACTGTAAAATTTCAAAGAAAAAAAAGAAAGGAAATACAAAAAAATATTAAATCTGCCTTTGAATGACAGGATCATGGGTGATTTGCTCCTTAGCTTCTTTTCTATAACATATATATATATATTACTTTTACAATTAGAAAAATAGAAATTTAAAAATACTGGCATTTTCACTAAATATAAAACATTTCAAATTAAGGTATCAGGGCATTTAATAAGTACCTTAGCTGTTATTTCAAGAAATCCTTGAAACATTCATTGCAGTAAAAACTTGATTATATCTAAGATACAATGTACCTTTCAAAATGTAGACATTATTTAAGAAGCCCTTTATAGCACCTCCTCCTAGTCCAGTGGTTAAAATCTGCCTTGCAAACCAGGGTGCACTGGCTTGATCCCTGGTCCAGGAAGATCCCATATACATCGGAGCAACTAAGCCTGTGTGCCCCAACTACTGAGTCAGTGTTCAAGAGCCTGGGAGCCACAACGACTGAAGCCGACACGCCTTAAAGCCTGTCCTCCATAGCAAGAGAAGCCAATGCAATGAGAAGTCCACACATCCCAACTAGAGAGTAGCCCCCACTCTTCACAACTCGAGGAAAGCCTGCACAGCAACAAAGAACCAGCACAAAAATAAATAAGCAAAAGTTAAATTTTAGAAAAACTTTGCCAAAAAAAAAAGTCCTTCATAATTGTTGTTGCTGCTGCTGCTAAGTCACTTCAATCGTGTCCAACTCTGTGTGACCCCATAGACGGCAGCCCACCAGGCTCCCCCATCCCTGGGATTCTCCAGGCAAGAGTACTAGAGTGGGTTGCCATTTCGTTCTCTAGTGCATGAAAGTTAAAAGTGTTAGGTAGTTAGAATAGAAAACAGGAGTCCAGAATGGTGGTGGCTGAAGACAAGGACCAAGACCATCCCCACAGAAAACAGATGGGGAAACAGTGGAAACAGTGTCAGACTTTCTTTTTCGGGGCTCCAAAATCACTGCAGATGCTGACTGCAGCCATGGAATTAGAAGACGCTTACTCCTTGGAAGGAAAGTTATGACTAACCTAGATAGCATATTAAAAAGCAGAGACATTACTTTGCCAACCAAGGTCTGTCTGGTCAAGGCTATGGTTTTTCCAGTGGTCATGTATGGATGTGAGAGTTGGACTGTGAAGAAAGCTAAGCAGCAAAGAATTGATGCTTTTGAACTGTGGTGCTGGAGAAAACTCTTGAGAGTCCCTTGGACTGAAAGGAGATCCAACCAGTCCATTCTAAAGGAGATCAATCTTGGGTGTTCATTGGGAGGACTGATGCTAAAGCTGAAACTGCAATACTTTGGCCACCTCGTGCGACGAGTTGACTCACTGGAAAAGACTCTGATGCTAGGAAAGGTTGGGGGTGGGAGAAGAAGGGGACGAGGCCTGGCGTGCTGTGATTCATGGGGTTGCAGAGAGTCAGACACGACTGAGCGACTGAGCGGCTGAACTGAACTGAAAGACAAGGAAGGGAAAAGCCCACCAAAATAGAACAAAGGAAGGTCAAAGGAAGGTCAGAGGACAGGAGTGAAGACTTCAGGAAGAACAAATGCACTCCTGGCTAAGCCCAATTTGCATACGGCAGGCCCAGGGTGAGGAAAAAAACAAATAAAAGGAGCAGCCAAAGCGCTTTCTCTCTCCCTCTCTCGCGCGTGCATGCACTCTTTCTCTTTCTCTCTCCCCCTCCCCCACGCGCTGGCACGCTCCTCCACTCTCTTCGCGTGTTTGGGTTGGCATGCCCTCATACTTCGAGGATGGATTCTCCTGTTATCTTCTAAATAAAATAGAGCTGTAACACTGATTTATCTAAGAGCTATAACACAGTCTGTCCAAGACCCGAGAGCTGTGACTCGCCGAGGGATTTGCTGTCTGCCGCTCCAAATCTTTGTTGTGACGAGACAGAACCTAAGAGCATACACTCGCCTGATACAGTTTTCTTCTAATTCCTTTCAAAGGCACCCACAGTTTTCTAACATCAAAATGTCTATACATATCTTAAACTGGTTTTCTAATCAATCTTTCCATATCAAAATCAACATTCCAAATCACATATTGTCATCAACCTGCCTAATAATAATGGCTGAGACCCCAAGACCTCCCAGTCACTGAGCAGCCCCTTACAAACCACTCTATAAGGAAAGTTATCATCACCTTGACTTTGTAGGTGTATGAACTCAGGCTAAGTAATTGTCTCAACATCACACAGAAAGTGGCAGACCTGGGACTTAACCCCTGGTCATTCAACAGAAGTATATCACACTACCTTTCAGTAAAGCTGACATAACGTAAAATCCTGATTTGCTTGGGTTTTTTGCAATTTTAATTCTGTCTCCTAAGGAAAAACAAGGACAGAGTTCCAGAAAAAAGATACAATTACCAGAAAATGTAATTAAAGAAGATACCTAATAATCACAGGAAAAGATTTCAATCTGTACCTTTATCACCTACTTTGTACACTTAGCTATTGAACACTGACCCCACACACGTGAATCACTTAGTTTAAGGTCAGAGATAAGAGAACACAGGCAAACAGGTAAAGAGCTGTGACAGGTTGTTTTTTCCAAAAACAGTCACAGCAATATTTCCTGTCCCACAAGCCCTTTCAAGGGCTTGCAACACCCTCACCCAAAGTGGGGAACAATTTCCCCTACAGCTTAAGTTGAGCAGGGCTTTCTATCAGGGAATAGAATGACTCGAAGTAATACTGCATGATTTCCAAAGGCAAAATAGAAAAGGCAATACAGTTGTCCCTCTGCATCTATGGCCTCCACGTTCTCAGATTCTACCAACCACAGATCAAAAATATTTGAAGAAAGAAATTCCAGAAAGTTCTGAAAAGCAAAATTGGAATTTGCTCCGAATGGGTAAATATTAACATGACTTTTTATATTGCATTCACAACTATTTACATAGCATTTACATTGTATTAATTACAATTGATAATTAGAAGTAATCTAGAGATTATTTACGGAGAAGGCAATGGCAAGCCACTCCTGTACTCTTGCCTAGAGAATCCCATGGATGGAGGATCCTGGTGGGCTGCGGTCCGTGGGGTCGCTAAGGGTCGGACACGACTGAGCAACTTCACTTTCACTTTTCACTTTCACACATTGGAGAAGGAAATGGCAACCCACTCCAGTGTTCTTGCCTGGAGAATCCCAGGGATGGGGGACCCTGGTGGGCTTCTGTCTATGGGGTCACATAGAGTCGGACACGACTGAAGTGATGCAGCAGCAGCAGAGATTATTTAAAATATACAAGATGCAAATACTACACCATTGTATATACAGGACTTGAGCATCTCCCGATTTGGGGATCCTGGGGGGGGATACCAAGGACAATGGTGTAGGCTCTTTCCCTGTAACCCAGCTTTGGCTTGCTGTCTCCGCCCTCCCTCGCACGCTTCTCTCCCTCTCTATAATACAGTCCTTGTCCCACTCTTCCCTCTCACCCTTCCAATCCAGTCACCATTCTGTGAGGAAACCCAGGTAACGTGGGAAGGCTACAAACAGGTGTCTGAACCCTACATTCCCAGTTGTTATCTCAGCTGACAGCCAGCTTCACCTAACAGACATGTTCCTGAACAAGCCTTCAGATGATTCTGGCCCTCCCTTTAAGCCACACAGCTGACCCAAAGCCTAGCAAAGACAAACTATGCTACATGAAGACTTCCAAATCACAGACTCCAGAGAAAAATAAACGTTTTTAAGTTTTACAGTGGTTTGTCAAGCAGTAAGAGGTCATCAAAACAGACATTTGGGGCTGATTTCACAACAACTTAAAAAGTTTCGATCATTCCACGCAAAACTTCTACAACTTTGGCAATAATCCTCTTTAAATTACTTAAATTATAGTCATCACATGGCTCCTTTGACTTCAGATGGGACTCTAGAAACCTGAACTTTCAAGGCTGCCCGATTCTCCATTGAAAGTCCTCTATACCATCTGAAATAAAGTTTACTTTAAAGGTTGGTGTCACATCTTTTCAGGGCTAAGTTCTAAGCAGGGATGCCAAGAAACTTCTCTCAAGAAGATAGATGTGGCACCCATGTTTTATGTGATACCACAAAATACACTTGTACAAAGTTATCTATTACCAGTACTCCCCAGAGTAAAGTATTTCCACAAAGTAATTAGACAATGTACATAGAGTATGTACACAAAGTACATATAGAGAATGCAGAGAAAAACTGTACAGAGTGAAACACATACACACACACAGTTGAGTGGCAAGGGAAAGAACAATAAAACGCTGCACTTCTGATGCAGTTTAGGCCAGAACACTGTGGATTCACTGCCGTGTTGTTGTGCAGTGGCTCAGTCATGTCCAACTCTTTGTGACCCCACGGAATGCAGCATGCCAGACGTCCCTGTCCTTCACTATCTCCCAGAGTTTGCTCAAACTCATGTCCACTGAGTCAGTGATGCCATCCAGCCATCTCATCCTCTGCTGCCCCTTCTCCTCCTATCCTCAATGTTTCCCAGCATCAGGGTCTTTCCCAATGAGTCGCTTGCATTAGGTGGCCAAAGTATTGGAGACTCATCTTTAGCATCAGTCCTTCCAATTAATATTCACTGTTGATTTCCTTAATTTATATTTTTTATAAAGCTTCAAATGCAATTTCTAATCAAATGAGCTGAAATAAACTAAAAGCTTCTCCTTTTCGATGGAAATACAACATAATTTTACCAACTACAAAACTTTTCAATGATGGGGTATGAATGAAGTCAACTAAATGCAAATAAGAATAGAAATGCTGAGATTAGTTTACTTCATAGATTTAGGAAAGAATTTTCGAAGGGCAATGGCAAATATCACATTAAAAAGTTAACCACTTAGTTATCTATCGATTAATGAGCAAATGATAGACTGTAAAATGTTCCTTGATGACAAAATACATCAGCAAAAGTGAAAGTTGCTCAGTCATGCAGGATTCTCTGCGACTGCATGGACTAAACAATCCATGGAATTCTCTAGGCTAAAATACTGGAGTGGGTAGCCTTTCCCTTCTCCAGGGGATCTTCCCAACCCAGAGATCAAACCCAGGTCTCCCGCATTGTAGGCAGATTCTTTAACAGCTGAGCCATAAGAGAAGCCCTAAATACATCAGTAATCAAATATAAATTCCATGAATATGAGCCCAGAAAAAAAAGCCTTTGTGTTTTAGGCATAGTTTTCACTAGCACAAGACCTTTCCTTTTTAAAATCTTTTTGAGTGTATCTGTGTGTGTGCGCATGTGCACCTGCACACACACGTGCCGCACACATGTGCATGCTCAGTTGTATCTGACTCCTTACACCCCCATGGACTATAACTCGCCAGGTCCCTCTATCCATGGAATTTTCCGGGCAAGAATACTACAGTGCGTTTCCATTTCCTACTCCAGGTGATCTTCCCCGACTCGCATCCCCTGCATTGGCAGGCAGATTCTTTACCACTGCAGCACCTAGAAAGCCCTTTTGACAGTATAATGAAACCCAAATGTTTCCTTTCAGTTAAACCTAGGTCTCTCACAGCTCTAACCACCTAATAAAATCTTATGCAGGGTCACAGACTATAGGAAATACAATCATCATCACTGCAAAATTCTTCTATTCTCCTTCATTAACTTTTGAACATATGATATATATTCATCAGGTTGTTAGGGAATCATTGACTAAAAAAACCCATCTTGACTAGGCATGATTATAACCACTTGCATAAGTTGTCTCACAAGAGGTCCAGGTAAGGAACACAGTGCTATTGCTGAAAACTAACCTGGAGAATTCAGGAAGGGGACAAAGGAGGGAGGAGACTCCAGTACACATATCCTATCAACCTCAAAGAAACATCTGTGCTGAAATCCATCCTGGCTGAGAGATGCGCATACCACCAAGACAGACCTTGAGTAAAACCAAATATGGGCCAGACAAGAGACAACCTAGAAACTAACCCCATCACCATAAAACCTAAGACTGCGAGCCACAGGGCAGCGCGGTTCTTCTGGGTTCCCCTAACCAACTTCTCTTCACCCCAGGCATCTGTTCCCAATAAAGTCTTTTGCTTTGTCAGTATGTGTGGCTCTCTGGACAACTCGTTTCCGAGTGTTAGACAAGAGCCACTCTTGGGACCTGGAAAGCCCTCTTCAAGCAACAACATGAGTTACTAAAATGTGTGTTATACACAATGGATATAGAATTCATGGCCAAAACAATTTATATCCAGTCCTCTAATGGAAATAATATTCTCAAAATATATAAACTTAAGATGGAAAACTAAGAAAATTAATCCAAAAGTTTATCTGCTATCCTTCTTTTGAGGGAAAAACAACTGTACAAAAAACTATACAATCTATAAACCTACAAAACTAAGAAGAACAATGAAAAGCAACATGAAGGATTAAAAACACTTTTTAAAATCAAATTTTAAGATGAAATTATCCTTTACAGTCCATACCTGCTGTGTAAAAGATTATGGAATTTAATAACTTTTAAGGGTTGGTTTGATTTAATGTGAACTAAGTTGAACCACAAGACCATTCAGGTATGACCTAAATCAAATCCCTTATGATTATACAGTGGAAGTGACAAACAGATTGAAGAGATTAGATATGATAGAGTGCCTGAGGAACTATGGATGGAGGTTCATGAAATTGTACAGGAGGGAATGATCAAGACCATCCCCCCAAAAAAAAGAAATGCAAAAAGGTTGTCTGAGGAGGCCTTATAAGTATCTGGGAAAAGAAGAAAAGCTAAAGACAAGCAAGAAAAACAAAGATATACCCATTTAAATGCAGAGTTTCAAAGAAAATAATAGCAAGGAGAGATAAGAAAGCCTTCCTCAGTGATCAGTGCAAAGAAATAGAGGAAAAGAATAGAATGGGAAAGAATAGAGATCTCCTCAAGAAAATTAGAGATACCAAGGGCAAATTTCATACAAAGATGGGCTCAATAAAGGACAGAAATGGTATGGACCTAACAGAAGCAGAAGATATTAAGAAGAGGTAGCAAGAATATACAGAAGAACTATACAAAAAAAGATTTACACGACCCAGATAATCACAATGGTATGATCACTCACCTAGAGGCAGACATCCTGGAAAGCTAGTGGAGGTGATGGAATTCCAGTTGAGCTATTTCAAATCCTAAAAGATGATGCTGTGAAAGTGCTGTACTCAATATGCCAGCAAATTTGGAAAACTCAGCAATGGCCACAGGACTGGAAAAGGTCAGTTTTCATTCCAGTCTCAAAGAAAGGCAATGCCAACGAATGTCCCAACCACCACACAACTGGACTCATCTCACATCCTAGTAAAGTAATGCTCAAAATTCTGCAAGCCAGGCTTCAACAGTATGTGAACTGTGAACTTCCAGATGTTCAAACTGGATTTAGAAAAGGCAGAGGAACCAGAGATCAAATTGCCATCATTCACTGGATCACTGAAAAAGCAACAGAGTTCCAGAAAAACATCTATTTCTGCTTTATTGTCTATGACAAAGCCTTTGACTGTGTGGATCACAATAAACTGTGGAAAATTCTGAAAGAGATGGGAATACCAGATCACCTGACCTGCCGCCTGAGAAATCTGTATGCAGGTCAAGAAGCAACAATTAGAACTGGACATGGAACAATAGACTGGTTCCAAATCAGGAAAGGAGTACCTCAAGGCTGTATAATTGTCACCCTGCTTATTTAACTTATATGTAGAGTACATCATGTGAAATGCCAGGCTGGATGAATACAAGCTGGAATCAAGATTGCTGGGAGAAATATCAATAACTTCAGATAAGCAGATGACACCACCCTTATGGCAGAAAGCAAAGAACTAAAGAGCCTCTTGATGAAAGCGAGAGAGGAGAGTGAAAAGTTGGCTTAAAACTCAACATTCAGAAAACTAAGACCATGGCATCTGTTCCCATTGCTTCATGGCAAATAGATGGGGAAGCAGTGGCAGACTTTTTTTGGGCTCCAAAATCACTGCAGATGGTGACTGCAGCCATGAAATTAAAAGACACTTGCTCCTTGGAAGAAATGCTATGATCAACCTAAACAGCATATTAAAAAGTAGAGACATTACTTTGCCAGCAAAGGTCCATCGAGTCAAAGCTATGGTTTATAGTCATGTATGGATGTGACAGTTGGACTATAAAGAAAGCTGAGCACCAAAGAACTGATGCTTTTGAACAGTGGTATTGAAGAAGACTCTTGAGAGTCCCTTGAACTGCAAGGAGATCCAACCAGTCCATCCTAAAGGAAATCAGTCCTGAATATGCATTGGAAGGACTGATGCTGAAGCTGAAACTCCAACACTTTGGCCACCTCATACGAAGAACTGACTCATTTGAAAAGACCCTGATGCTGGGAAAGACTGAAGGCAGGAGGAGTAGGGGACGATAGAGAATGAGATGGTTGCATGGCATCACCAACTGGATGGACATGAGTTTGAGTAAACTCCATTAGTTGGTGATGGACAGGGAGGGAGGCCTGGTGTGCTGTGGTCCATGGGGTCACAAAGAGTGAGATACGACTGAGCAACTGAACTGAACTGAGTTACAGTTAAATCCAATCAATTCAAAAGGATAAACCTTGTCATTTTATATCATTTCTAAAGATAATTTACACAAATTATCAAATAATTCCATTCCATAAACACTCAAACATAACAAATGACCATACACGTGAACAAACGCAGCACAAAGCTATGCCTATAAAATTGCCAAGATATTTTACAAAAATTAATCTAAGTTGATCATTTTTGCTTGAGTATATATACAGTTACTGAACACTGAACAGCGAAATAAATAAACAGGCAAATCATACATAAAATGGGTGATCAAAGAGTTAACTATAGTATTCAAGCACCAAGTGACATTATAAATGAATTTAAAAAGACTACATTACAGTTTTTTGTCACACATCTATTCCAGAACCTAAGAGAGAAACCATAGGGACACCTGTAGTATACAGGTTCAAGTGGGAAGCACCTGCTTCCAATTGTCTAATATATATAGTATCTGCTGCTTTGGATGGAAGCTCTAAGAGGAAACTGCATTATACTGTGTGTGCACGTACACATATGCCTAATGTTCTCACAAGTTGTATTAAAAGACATCACACGGGTCACAAAATTCAGCAAGAACAAATCTGGATGAGTATCAAGACCAGCATTAATGATGCATCCTTGGTAAGGCTCTACACAAAGAACTGATTTGAACATAACAACATTCTTCAGTCTTTCTTGTATTCACACAGCTTGCTTTTCAAACTTGACTAACTGAAGACCTTAATGTCTGAAGAAAGAAACAGTATTTTCATTGATACTCTGAATATGATATCATCTCTCTAGGTCTTGAATCCCTGACCTCTGAGTAAAACAACTAAACCAATTATTTCATATTTTAAAATATACAATCTTTATCTACCTACATATTTGATTTGCAGCCTGTAAGAAGAATACAAATATTTTCCTATTTGCAATAATAAACGTTACTTGTAGTTGACTAACATGTCTCTGAGTCTCTTGGCTTTTCAACCCTCATGAGGGCTTAAGTTGACCATTAAATCCTTCAGTTCAGTCGCTCAGTTGTGTCCGACTCTTTGCGACCCTATGAATCACAGCATGCCAGGTCTCCCTGTCCATCACCAACTCCTGGAGTTCACTCAAACTCACCTCCATCGAGTCGGTGATGCCATCCAGCCATCTCATTCTCCGTCGTCCCCTTCTCCTCCCGCCCCCAACCCTTCCCAGCATCAGAGTCTTTTCCAGTGAGTCAACCCGTCGCATGAGGTGGCCAAAGTATTGCAGTTTCAGCTTTAGCATCAGTCCTTCCAATGAACACCCAGGATTGATCTCCCTTAGAATGGACTGGTTGGATCTCCTTGCGGTACAAGGGACTCTCAAGAGTCTTCTCCAACACCACAGTTCAAAAGCATCAATTCTTCGGCGATCAGCTTTCTTCACAGTCCAACTGTCATATCCATACATGACCACAGGAAAAACCATAGCCTTGACTAGACGGACCTTGGTTGGCAAAGTAATGTCTCTGCTTTTGAATATGCTATCAAGGTTGATCATAACTTTCCTTCCAAAGAGTAAGCATCTTTTAATTTCATGGCTGCAATCAGCATCTGCCGTGATTTTGGAGCCCCAAAAAATAAAGTCTGACACTGTTTCCACTGTTTTTCCATCTATTTCCCATGAAGTGATAGGACCAGATGCCATGATCTTTGTTTTCTGAATGTTGAGCTTCAAGCCAACCTTTTCACTCTCCTCTTTTACTTTCATCAAGAGGCTTTTGAGTTCCTCTTCACTTTCTGCCATAAGGGCAGTGATATCTGCATATCTAAGATTATTGATATTTCTCCCAGCAATCTTGATTCCAGCTTCTGCTTCTTCCAGCCCAGCGTTCCTCATGATGTACTCTGCATATAAGTTAAATAAGCAAGGTGACAATATACAGCCTTGACGCACTTCCTTTCCTATTTGGAACCAGTCTGTTGTTCCATGTAAAGTTCTGACTGTTGCTTCCTGACCTGCATACAAGTTTCTCAAGAGGCAGGTCAGGTGCTCTGGTATTCTCATCTCTTTCAGAATTTTCCACAGTTGATTGTGATCCATACAGTCAAAGGCTTTGGCATAGTCAATGAAGCAGAAATAGATGTTTTTCTGGAACTCTCTTGCTTTCTCCATGATCCAGCGGATGTTGGCAATTTGATCTCTGGTGCCTCTGCCTTTTCTAAAACCTGCTTGAACATCTGGGAGTTCACGGTTCACATATTGCTGAAGACTGGCTTGGAGAATTTTGAGCATGACTTTACTAGCGTGTGAGATGAGTGCAATTGTGCGGTAGTTTGAGCATTCTTTGGCATTGCCTTTCTTTGGGATTGGAATGAAGACTGACCTTTTCCAGTCCTGAGGCCACTGCTGAGTTTTCCAAATTTGCTGGCATATTGAGTGCAGCACTTTCACAGCATCATCTTTCAAGATTTGAAATAGCTCAACTGGAATTCCATCACCACCACTAGCTTTTGTTCCTAGTGATGCTTTCTAAGGCCCACTTGACTTCACATTCCAAGATGGAGAAGCTGTATACAGTTAGCAAAAACAAGACCAGGAGCTGACTGTGGCTCAGATCATGAACTCCTTATTGCCAAATGCAGACTTAAATTGAAGAAAGTAGGGAAAACCACTAGACCATTCAGGTATGACCTAAATCAAATCCCTTAATACAGTGGAAGTGAGGAATAGATTTAAGGGACTAGATCTGATAGATAGAGTGCCTGATGAACTCTGGACGGAGGTTCGTGACATTGTACAGGAGACAGGGACCAAGACCATCCCCATGGAAAAGAAATGCAAAAAAGCAAAATGGCTGTCTGAGGAGGCCTTACAAATAGCTGTGAAAAGAACAGAAGCAAAAAGCAAAGGAGAAAAGGAAAGATATAAGCATCTGAATGCAGAATTCCAAAGAATAGCAAGGAGAGATAAGAAAGCCTTCCTCAGCGATCAATGCAAAGAAATAGAGGAAAACAACAGAATAGGAAAAACAAGAGATCTCTTCAAGAAAATTAGAGATTCCAAGGGAACATTTCATGCAAAGATGGGCTCGATAAAAGACAGAAATGGTATGGACCTAACAGAAGCAGAAGATATTAAGAAGAGGTGGCAAGAATACACAGAAGAACTGTACAAAAAAGATCTTCACGACCAAGATAGTCACGATAACGTGATCACTGACCTAGAGCCAGACATCTTGGAATGTGAAGTCCAAGGAGTAAGCGTCTTTTAATTTCATGCCTGCAATCAGCATCTGCAGTGATTTTGGAGCCCAAAAAAATAAAGTCTGACACTGTTTCCCCATCTATTTTCCATGAAGTGGTGGGACCAGATGCCATGATCTTAGTTTTCTGAATGTTGAGCTTTAAGCCAAGTTTTTCACTCTCCTCTTTCACTTTCATCAAGAGGCTTTTTAGTTCCTCTTCACTTTCTGCCTAAGAAATCCTTAACTATTACCAAATCCAATTATTTCATAAGGGACAATTTAACGGCCCTATTTTGTATCACAGACCGCTAATGTCTGATGAAGACTAAGGGCCCTTTCCACAGAAATATCTACTTGAGTACATATAGACAAGATTTTACATACCAATGAAAGGGGGGGTATTTTAGACTTTCTTAAAATCTGGTGAACTTTGACTTAACCTTGCTCACCTTTTTCAAGACCAGAGCCTAAATTTGTATACTAATCTCCACCCCAGTTCCCTCCAGTTCCTACCTACCAATAGGATAGGTTTCCTATACTTTTTGTTCATAATCCTTTAATTATCTTACAAATTAGATGACTGTATGTATCATGGTGTACTATTTTGACTGATTTCTCATTTTCTTCTCCATTGGAATGTGAGCTCCTTAAGGCCAGAAACTGTGTCATATCCTGTTCTAAAACTCCAGCAACTGGTACCACACTGTGAAAAAAAATGTTCATTAAATATCTGTCTTTCAAATAAAGCCATGAGTTGATCATTGTTGAAGTTGGGCAATGAGTACAAGCATAGTAGGGCAGGAAGGAGGTTTCATTCTACTGGTCTGTCTCCTTTTGTATATATTTGAAGATTTTCAAATATTAAGGAGGAAAAAAGTCTAGAAAAAAAGCTTTACAGCTATATACGAATAACTTTCACATATTTGAATGCATCTAAAACAAAATTCTGGCTTCGCATAAGAAAGAACTCTCTAATAATTAAAGGTATCTGAAAATGAAGCTGGCACTGGGCTAGGTAAAGACATACCTCGGAGATATTGTAGATTCAGTTCCAGACCATTACAATACAGCAAATATGGCAATAAAGTGAGACAAACAAATTTATTGGTTTCCTAGAGTACATAAAAGTTACATTAATGCTATACTGTAGTCTATTGTATACAGTAGTGTTATGTCTAAAAAAAAAAAGTTACATATCTTAATTTTTTTTTATTGGAGACTAATTATTTTACAATATTATATTGGTTGGTTTTGCCATACATTGACATGAATCCGCCCCGGGTGTACATGAGTTCCCCCTCCCGAACCCCTCTCCCACCTCCCTCCTCCCCTTATCCTCCCTCTGGGTCATCCCCGCATACCAGCCCCAAGCATCCTGTAACATGCATCAACCCTGAACTGGCGATTCATTTCACATATGATGAAATTAAAAGACGCTTGCTCCTTGGAAGGAAAGTTATGACCAACCTTGATAGTATATTAAAAAGCAGAGACATTACTTTGCCAACCAAGGTCCGTCTAGTCAAGGCAATGGTTTTTCCCGTGGTCATGTATGGATGTGAGAGTTGGACTGTGAAGAAGGCTGATCGCCGAAGAATCGATGCTTTTGAACTGTGGTGTTGGAGAAGACTCTTGAGAGTCCCTTATACTGCAAGGAGATCCAACCAGTCCATTCTAAAGGAGATCAATCCTGGATGTTCATTGGAGGGACTGATGCTAAGGCTGAAACTGCAATACTTTGGCCACCTCATGCGACGAGTTGACTCACTGGAAAAGACTCTGATGCTGGGAAAGGTTGGGGGCGGGAGGAGAAGGGAACGACGGAGAATGAGATGGCTGGATGGCATCACCGACTCTGTGGACATGAGTTTGAGTGTACTCCGGGAGTTGGTGATGGACAGGGAGGCCTGGCGTGCTGTGATTCGTGGGGTCGCGGAGAGTCGGACACGACTGAGCGACTGAACTGAACTGAATATACATATTTCAGTGCCATTCTCCCAAACCATCCTACCCTCACCCTCTCCCACAGAGTCCCAAAGACTGTTTTATACACCTGCGTCTCTTTTGCTGTCTCGTATACAGGGTTATCATTTGCATCTTTCTAAATTCCATATATATGCGTTAGTATATTATATTGGTGTTTATCTTTCTGGCTTACTTCACTCTGTATAACAGGCTCTAGTTTCATCCACCTCATTAGAACTGGTTCAAATGCATTCTTTTTAGTGGCTAATACTCCATTAGTATATATGTACCAAAGCTTTCTTATCCATTCGTCTGCAGATGGACATCTAGGTTGCTTCCATGTCCAGGCTAACAAACACATGAAAAAATGCTCAACATCCCTCATAATCAGAGAAATGCAAATCAAAACCACAATGAGATACAATTTCACACCAGTCAGAATGGCTGCTATCCAAAAGTCTACATGCAATAAATGCTGGAGATGGTGTGGAGAGAAGGGAACTCTTACACTGCTGGTGGGAATGCAAACTAGTACAGCCACTATGGAGAACAGTGTGGAGATTCCTCAAAAAACTGGAAATAGAACTGCCATATGATCCAGCAATCACACTCCTGGGCATACACACCGAGGAAACCAGAATTGAAAGAGACACATGTACTCCAATGTACATATCTTAATTTAAAAGTGCTTTGCTACTCTGCTCAGTGTTATGTGGCAGCCTGGATGGGAGGAGGTTTTAGGGGAGAATGGATACATGTTTATATATGTCTGACTCCATTTGCTGTTCCTCTGAAAATATCACAACACTGTTAATCAGCTATAATCCAATACAAAATAAAAAGTTCAAAAACAAAAAGAACCAAAAAAAAGTGCTCTGCTAAAAAATACTAACCATCATCTGACACTACAGGGTTGCTACAAATCTTCAACTTGTTAAAAAGTACAATGTCTGCAATGCACAAGAGAAATACAATAAAACGAACTAAACCTGTATATTTAAGCAGGAGATGGCCATTCAAAATGGATTACTATTAAAAAATGAATTCTAACGGTTAAAGTTAGGGTTCAAATCTGTGAATATGTGAAAACATAGTTTATATCTTAAAAGAGATACATAGAAGTCAATATAAAGATGGCTACTGATTTCATAAAACAGCTACTAAGAATGAAGTCCTTTCTCAAAACCAATGACCTCTCAAGCCTCATTTTATGGGCAGGCATGCACTCTCTGGGCTCCAGCTTCCTCAGCCTCTGACAGGTCCTCAATGTGCTCGGCGGTGTCCACCGCACTTGCTGCTCCTACTGGAACGCTCTTCAGATAGCAGCTAAGAAACACGTCCTCAGGGAAGTCTTCCCTACCTGACCAGATTATGCTCTCTGACAACCAGAATTCTTTTCCAGAAAGCAGAGACCCCATGTTTGTGCTCACCACTGTATCCCTAGGGCCTGTCACAGAGTCTGGCACATTGTAAGTGCTCAGTAAATATCTGCTGAATGGATGAATGAATACAACATTCCCTATGAACCTAGCATTTTCATAAATTATGATCTAAACTGAATACAAGTCAACTTACCAAAATATAATCAAGCTATTTCTTTATCACAAGTGATTAAACTACCTCCCTAGAGGCCAAGGACAATAAGAAAACAGCTAGCTCCCAAGACAATCTTTTATACTTGTTTTATTATGAAAATATAACATATTTTCAATAACTTTTAGCTCCACAATACACACAAAAAAATTATTTCTCAGAATTCTTTTAAGATTTTGACAAGCCAAATGATTCTGAAGTCAAACGGTGGGTTAGTAAACTGAAAGAATTTACTGCATGAATGTGAAGTCTAATTAGGACATTTAGTTAAGGAAGAAGTAGTGAGAGATTTAGGACAGATGGACAACCATCAGGTCATATAAAATATTTCCAAATGTGTGTTTATAAGAAATATATGAAAACGCCTAGCATAGGGATACTTTCTTGTTGCTAAGAAACACTGATGACTAAACTGTCCTTCTTACAAAGGTCAACAACAATCATCTCATTTATCAGAGCAGTTCCTTTTAATTATTCATTCTTAAAAACCTTTACAAAATATACTAAACAAAAAAACACAAATGGTATTTAACACTCAAAAATCACTGATGTATATAACGTATACAGAGACAGTGGTATTTTCCCGACTTCCATCAAAAGTGGTTTTTCAAGACAAAGTTACGAGATCCTACTTTAGTATTAAGAATGTGCGAACAAAATTTATTAGATTATTCAAAGTACAAAAAGGAAATTCTATCCACACCAAATCTATCACTATGGCTAATACATAAAATATTTGATATTCCAAACAAATTCTAACAAAGCAAAACACTAAGTTTTAGGACTATTTTTTCCTTAATTGGGAGAAATTACCCACTGTCATCTTATTCAGAACTCTGTGTTACCTGATAAATTTGAATTAGAGCCAGCATTGCACTATGTTGAAATCCCTTAGACTCAACCCTGCTTCTAATAACTTTTAGCTTCAATTCTGGACCCAACATGAACTTTCACCCAGGTCATCCACTCCATTATTAGTACCAGTCCTGGCCTCAGTCCCTCCTCCAGTTCAGAAAGAAATGACAATCTAAGGAAAAGATGAAGGGAAACCTTCCTACCAAGTAATGAACTCCAAAGAATGATTGTTTTTCAATGAAATAAAATTTACCTTGGAGATCCTGGAATGTGAATATGGAACATGTAAAAGATTTAGCCTGCTGCTGCTGCTAAGTCACTTCAGTCGTGTCCGACTCTGTGCGACCCCATAGACGGAAGCCCACCAGGCTCCCCCATCCCTGGGATTCTCCAGGCAAGAACACTGGAGTGGGTTGCCATTTCCTTCTCCAAAAGATTTAGCCTAATGCCTGACATTTATTACCACTAGACTTTAATATTATAAATTTATTTTCTCTGATATTAACAGCATAAAATAACACATGATTTTCTAGTATCCCAAATCTATATATTAGAAGACACAACACCCTAAAACTCCTTTTTTATTATGAAAAACTGCAAACACACAGAGCAGTAAAGAAAGAATTTAATGTACCGTATCACCTTGTCAACAATTATTGGCACTCTGACAATTTTATTTCATCTATAGGAAATCTATTCTTGAACCATTCAAAAGCACACTGAATTGAGATACCCTTTTAAAAGTGTACTCCACATGCTGACCATGCAGAAACAGCAGGTTTTATGCAAAAACTTTATTTTTGTCTCTTACTGGTCTATTAAACACATTCAGCAGTGAAACAACCTCTGCCCTAGAG
This sequence comes from Moschus berezovskii, assembly GCF_049115385.1. Classification (NCBI taxonomy): domain Eukaryota; kingdom Metazoa; phylum Chordata; class Mammalia; order Artiodactyla; family Moschidae; genus Moschus; species Moschus berezovskii. The sequence goes on from NC_142461.1 coordinate 85,479,915, forward strand.
AAAAAACTCGTAATTCTCATGACTTTCTGGTCACTAAGACATTAAAGAAAATCATATGATCACTTGAAACGGTAAGTCTCAGTTCAGTAATTGAAAATAACTAGTCTCAGGCAGACAACTGGGCAAATTTGAACAGGGACTATGGATTATATAACATTATTGTAACAAAAGTAAATTATTGGGTGTGACAATGCATTGTGTAGGAGAATATTTTAATTTTTAAAATAGAAAAGTTGAAGTATTTAGGAGTAAAGTGTCATTTTCAAATGGTGCAGGCCCACTCCACTGGCCAAAAAACGTATGCTGTATATATACTTGTAGCCAAATGTTATTGACTGGTAAAAGGTATGAGGTGCTTCCTGGATAATTATTTCAACAGTGTATAAGCTTAAAAGTTTTCAAAATTTAAAGACTATATCCAAATAATAATCAGAACTCCAAAGTCCAGTAAACACTAAAACTTATGTTACCTTTTCAGCTAGGGCCTGCAGAGAGCTGGCCATTGTCAGGGAGGGAAGGAACAAGATCCTTCTCTTCTCACAAGTTTCTCTTCTGCCATCTTTCAAGTTTTCTGAGCCCACCCAGATCAAGACAGAGAGGGGAGGAGAGGTCAGACATAACAGCACAGTTCTTGACTGCTACTGTACCAACATGACCCAATGTTATATGAAGATGGCAGGTGTTGAATGCTGATTTTCCTTCTCTTGGGAAGAGTCTATGCATTCTTCTATGAGTATGATCCTCCAAATACAAGACTCTGCCAGGGATGGTGCTCTCCCTTGGCTAACATAACAGCTCCCTCTCAGTGTCCCCTCAGTTTCTGACCTCTGGCCATACACCCAGCTCCTTACTGCAAGGATCTTCCTTCCCTGGCAGTAAACTTTCTTGGGAAGGATTCCTTTTCAAATAACACCAGGGTGACAGTCATATTCTGTGATACATACATACACTTCTGACCTGCTGGGAGAAAAGTGTGTGTTATAAGTCATATCTGACTCTACGACCCCATGGACTATATAGCCTGCCAGGCTCCTCTGTCCATGGAATTCTCCAGCCAAAGATACTGGAGTAGATTGCCATTCCCTTCTCTAGGGGATATTCCTGACCCAGGGATCAAACCTGGGTCTCCTGCATTGCAGGCAGACTTTTTACCATCTGATCCACCAGGAAGAAAGCAGTGCAATTATTTCTCAAACCCAGCCCAACTGCCAAAGAACCCTTATGCTTTCTCAGGCATGAGTAAAGAATCAGTCCTTTGTGACCTCAGACCATGTACTACAGTTGAATTCTTCTCACTAAGCTTCATGAAAGATTCTGATGCCTATCTTCTCAGAGGTAGGGCTAAAACCCACAGCACTTTAATGACCCTCTTGAATTTGCCTAATGAAATCCCTCCCTCTTTTGATATCCTCTATGTAATAAAGGGATTCAAATATCACAAAATTAGCTTGCCACAATTCTGTATATGCTATAGCACTTCCTTGGGATACAGAAGTATCTGCTAAATACTGATACATCAACTGAAAGTTCCACTCCTTCAGGAGGCATGTCTTTTTTTATCTTTTTAGTGCCAGCAGTAGCACTCAACACATCATGGGTCCTCAAGAAAATGTTTTTTGAGGGGATGATCTCAGCAAATGATAGCGGGTATAAATAAGTGGAAGAGTACATAAAATTAAGCAATGACGGATGACTTTCACTATCTGAAGAACTATCTGAAAATAGACTGCTCAGTAAGTGAACATTGGGCTAAGCAAAGCACATTTGGTCCTCCCTAATTTATACACCTAGATATAGGCCCATGAAAACCTAAAAGGGCAATCAGACACCCAAGTGTTCCTCCTCTGTTCATGATCCCCATCTTCATACTTACTCATAGCATACAGGAAATACTCATGTGTTTACCATTTGTTTACAGGTCACTGAGGGCTTAGTTGGTTCACCCTTGCTGACAGAAATAGTAACTATCACGCTGACCAACAAAGGTAAAATTAAAGGACTCGCATAGAAGTTAAGAGAGAAAGTTATGGATTACATCAGAGGACAAGTAACTGCCCACAGCAAACCTCCCCAACTCACGCAGCCTCCCTTAATTCCACCCCCTCCCGGAACACCATTTAGAAGAAATAATAGCCCCTCTATTTCTTTCTGTTCCCTACTCTAAAACTATAGCCATGCAAAAAGATCTCTTGAGAGGCTGCATGATACCTGTAGGGGCTTCCCCAGTGGCTCAGCAGTAAAGGATCCACCAGCAAAGCAGGAGACACAGGAGACCTGGGTTCGATCCCTGGGTGAGGAAGATGCCCTGGAGAAGGAAACGGCAACCCACTCTAGTATTCCTGCCTGGAGAATCCCATGGACAGGAGCCTGGCTGGCTGCAGGTAGTACACTCTTAGATATAGTCACTCAACAAGCCACACTGGAAAGCTAATACGTTAAGGTGCCCTAAAGGTTTTCCAGTTTAAAGATTACTTATGTACATGTTCAATAAATACTTAAAGAACATCAACTATGTGTCAGGTTCTGGGCTAGTCAGGCACTATGGGAGAATCAAAGATGAGTAAAGCATTCAATGAGCTTACAATTTAATACGAAGGATTTGACAAATACTTAAAAGATTGTAATATCCTAGTAAGAAAAGCACCACCATAAAGAAAATAAGAGACTTTGAGGAATGATTCGGATTTTAACAGGGAGAGGTGAAGAAGGGCTTTCAGCAAAGGAAAGAGTATTACCAAAGAAAGAGAGATAAATGTAGAAATACTGACCAAGACCCTAGAGTATTTGTTAGGTATTTGAAAAGTAGAAAATAAAGGTAGAAAAAGCAGACTAAAACCTAACTGGAGAGGGCCCTAAGTGCCAAGGTTAGATATTAAAACTCCATTTTGTGAGTAACAAGAACAAAAAGAAATAAGTTTAAAATAAAACAGTTTCAAGGACATGGTAGTGAAAAGGATTTAGAGGGCCTAAACAATTTTAAAAAAGAACAAACTGGGCAACTTATATCACACATACTTCAAGACTTAGTATGAAACAGTGTGGTGCTGACATGATAGTCATATAGATTAATACATAAAAGAGTCAAGGAAAAGATTCAGAAATATATGATTAGTTGATTTTTAACAAAAGCTTCAAGATAAGACAAGGGAGAAGAGATAGTTTTTTCCACAACTTGTCCTTGGAAAACTAAATATGAAAAAGAATGGACCTTGATCCTTACCTCAAACTCCACAAAAATTAACTCAAAATGGACCAGGGACTGAATGCAAAAGCTGAAACTATTATATAAAACTTTTAGAAGAAAACATGAGCTAAAATCCTTATAACCTAGATTTAATCAAAGATTTCTTAGAAAGAACCACACAAGGAAGGAAGAGAAGGAGAAAACTGAATAAAAACTGATAAAATAGATGTATTAAAAAATTAAAAATTCTGTTCTTCAAAAGACAGCATTAATGAAAGAAAAAGGGCAATCTACAGAGCAACAATTTCAAGAAAACATACAATCTAATTTTTTTAATGGACAAAAGATTTATACAAATATTTCACAAAAGATTAAACAAATGGTCAATTAGTACATGAAAAGATCAATGTCACTGGTAAACAAACAAATGCAAATTAAAAACCCAATGAGATACCACCATGCACCCTGCTAGAATGTCAAAATTTTAAAGAACGATAGCATCAAGTGCTGGCCAGAATGTGGGGCAAAGAGAACTTTCATACATTTGGGGGAATACGGTATAATTACTGTGAAAACAGTTTGGCAGTTTCTTACAAAGTTAATCACACACTTATCATACGTCACTAAACTTCTACTCCTGGGTATCTAACACAGAAAATTAAAGCATAAGACACAAAGACCTGAACATGAGCATTCATGGTAGCTTATTCCTATGTGAAACAGAAACACCCCAAATGTCCACAATCAGGTAAATGGAGAAACAGACTGTGGCACAATTATGCAATGAACACTCTTGCACAGTGAAAAGGAACCAATTACTAAGACAGACAATAACACAAGAAGTTTCAAAAAGATCATGCTGGAAAAAGTACATAGTATGTGATTGTATTTACATGAAAATCTGGAAAAACTAGTGACAAAAATCAGATTAATAATTGCTCGGAAATGAGCATGAGGGAGAAAGGGATAAGTGACTGCAAAGGGAGACAAGGGAACCTTCTGAGGTGATGGAAATAGTCTATACCTTGATTGTAATAGCAGTTCAGTTCAGTCGCTCAGTCGTGTCCAACTCTCCACGACCCCATGAATCACAGCACGCCAGGCCTCCCTGTCCATCACCAACTCCCGGAGTTCACTCAAACTCATGTTACACAGGTGTATATGTCGGTCACAATTTATTGAATAGTACATTTAAAATAAACACCTTCTATTTTACATAAATTACACCCCAATACAGTTGACTTAAAAATTTTAAAGGAAAAGTAATATTCAAACATTTGGAAATAGCATCCTTGCCCAAGGATACCAATAAGGGCACATCAAGTTTTATTACAAGTTTAAATCCCACACAATAAATTTTTATTATCTTTTATTCATTCAATAAATTATGTATTTAAGCATGAACTACATGCCAAGAATGATTCTAGGTAGGATGGTACAGCAGTAAACAAAACAAAATCCCTTGTTTCCATCGAGCTTTCATCCTAAAAGGAAAAAAATGACCACAAAAAAGTAAAATATACAATTAGTTTGAGAAAGTGCTAACTAGAAAACTAAAGCAATTGGAAAAAGGGGGATGCATTAAATAAAATGGTCAAGGAAGTTCTCACTAGCAATGTAACATTCCAGTAAAGACCCAAGAAAAGCTAGGGAATAAGCTAAGTGGTTATCTAGGGGGAAGAGCACTCCAGGAAACGGAAGAGCAAGTGCAAAGGCCCTGAGGCCAGCTATTCCAGGAACAAGAGTCATGTGTGAATGGAGGGTAGTAAACACAGTCAAAAGCTGAGACTGCAGATGGAGGAAGGTCACGTAGAGTCTTACAAGCTACTATAAAGACTTTAGTTTTTCAGTGACTAAGAAAGGAAAAAAGTTGTGACGTGAACAAAGACAAGACCTGACTCAGGTTTTAACTGTGATCCTTTCGCTACTGACTGCCCTGAGACTAGACCAAAGTGCTAGGTTACACACTGAACTGGGGATTATAAGAGGAAGCTAGGAGACTAGTTAGTTTGGTAGCTCAGTCGTGTCCAGCTCTTTGCGAATTCATGGACTGCAGCAGGCCAGGCTTCCCTGTCCATCACCATCTCCCGGAGCTTGCTCAAATTCATGTCAACCAAGTCAGTGATGCCATCCTACCATCTCATCCTCTGTCATCCCCTTCTCCTCCTGCTTTCAATCTTTCCCAGCATCAGTCTTTTCCCATGAGTCAGTTCTTCACATAAGGTGGCCAAAGTATTGGAGTTTCAGCTTCAGCATCAGTTCTTCCAGTGAATATTCAGGACCGATTTCCTTTAGGATGGACTGGTTGGATCTCCTTGCAGTCCAAGGGACTCTCAAGAGTCTTCTCCAACACCACAGTTCAAAAGCATCAATTCTTCATCACTCAGCTTTCTTTGTAGTCCAACTCTCACATGAGACCAGTTATGAGACTATTAAAATAATCCATGTAAGAGATGATAATAGGCTGACCAGGTAGTAGTGGAGGTAGGGAGAGGTGGTCAGATTCAGATTCTAGATGTATTTTGATGAAGAGTCAACATAAACTATAGACAGATAAGCTGTAGATATGAGAGAGAAGAGTCAGAAATGACTTCAAGGTCCGTGATCTGAGTAACAGGGATGGGACTGTCATTAACTTAGATGAGGAAGACTGAAGATGAAATAAGTTTGGGTGAAAAGCTCAATTCAGCTTTTGTGCATTTTAGATTTAAATATCTTTAAATATGCATATGGAGATATCATAAAACAAGTACATGTCTGGAGTTCAGAGAAAAAAATCTTTTTTTTGCAAAGTTAATCACTGGGTATCATGGTGTGTGTGTGTGTAAAACTTTAGGAAAGAATCCATACTTGAATACATTAGGGCCTTAGTACTAATGGATCATGTGCTTTCTGATTTACATAAATCCATGCAAGTCTGCTAGGCACTTCACACCTTTATTTTTACTTTCACATCTGAAGTACAGCAATATGGATAGATAAGGTGTGTATTTAAGATAACAACGTGAACAGACACATTCCTGGAGCAATAGCTATTTAAAAGTGACACTAGCATCAAGATATTCATTCTTATTCTGGGAAGGCTTTAAAAAACAATCACTTGTTATGAAACTAACTGCACTGCCAAATGCTTAAGATCATATGTAAAAATCATCATCTTCTCTACACTTTACTGTTTTAAATCAAGGAAAGTAATAGACTTTGTGATTAGAAGTTGGGTTTTGATGCTTATAGCCATCTAGGTTCTAAAGTGAGTAACATTTCTATCTTATAACAGAAAATACTTTGTGCAATGTTAACGAAATACAAAATGGCATGTAAAAAAACCAAGCCTCAACTGGAATTTGTTAACATGGGCAAACTGGTGATTGAAACCATTTCTTAAAATAGTAACATTTTCAGTGTGGATAAGCATTCTTCTCTCCCAGTCATCTATTCATTTCCAATCCCATGCCTCTGACTATTTCCTCATGCTAGTATGTCCCTCTTCCCAGCTGTTACCATTCTCTTCCTTCAAGGCCCAGACCAAACTCAGGCTCCTCCAAAGCCTGCCCTGAACCCCAGTGGTTGTCAGTTCCATATTCCCAGAGGATTGCCACTTACAGGTCCAGAGTACTTATGTCACTCTGCCATGGATTAGGTTTACCTCTACACTAAAACAGAAACTCCCTGAGGACAGAAAATCGACCTAAATACTTAACTGAGTACCCTACATATGAAATTGTAGGTACCTTACTTAAAGGTTTGCTCAACTAAATTAAAATCCTACCAAAGTAAAACGATCAAATACACTGAACTCAGTGAGATATATGCTCCAATTTCATCACTTCAAAAATGCGCTTTTCGGTCTCACTTCCCCTTCTCTCTGTAACATTCCAGATAAAACGACTGCTTCTCAGTCATTTTCAAATATTGCAAAATAAAATCTAGTCCAATTTATATCTTCAATTTCATATCTTATTCAGAGTATCCATACACTAACCTCAGCCAAGCTAGGCAAAAGGAAGAACATAACCAGCTTCTTTCAAAATCCTTACTGGTTCTTTCACTTTTCTCCACTTTCTTTTTCACTTCCTGATTCTGCCAGATCAGGATAGGAGAGGGACACGTGTCCCACGTGCCTACTTTAATGGGGCTTACTTGATAGCCACGAAGTAAGACCATCTGCTATCCTTATGTAATTATGACAGCTATTTCCTCTCATTCTCAAAGCCCAGCTTGGACAGCACATTTCAGGTCTTCACAGCAAGGGGACCTTAAAATACAACAAGCCTCCCACCCTGAATAGTTTCCTGGTGTGAAGGATGCACTTTAAGGTTGGCCTCTTACTATCCTACCCAAAATCCCCTTATAGGGCAAGCAGTCCACCTTCCCAGGAGCCATAAGATTACCTCAAGCCTGGTTACTTCCCATGGCACCCACTTGGTCCACAAAAACACTTATGCCTGCTCACCACACTAGATGCAAACGTCAGTTCTTCCCACTACTGCCCTCTCACTCAACATGCCAACCAACTAGGTCCACTTATTCTCCTCCCCTCCAGAAACAAGTCAGTTAAGGAAGGGCCCTGAACTCTAGGAAACATATGTCATGATCTCTCAAGAAGTCTATGGAAGGTGCTATTGCAGTATCAAGAAACAAGATTCTGAAGCTGATTAAACACCCAGACAAGAAATTAAATAGCAATCTACCTTTCTGGAAGATATACCCAAATCCTGGACTGGAAATAAAAGGTCGTTTGGGAAAGAAACAGGGAAATGTCACACAACCAACTCTCCACTAGATTAACAATTCACTTGAATGACACTTTGCGGGGGAAGGGGGAGTGGATTGTGCTGGGCCTTTGTGGCTGGGCGTAGGCTTTCTCTAGTTGCTGTGAGCAGGGGCAGGGGCCACTAGTTAGTTGCAGGCTTTGCAGTGTGCAGGCTTTTCATTGTAGTGGCTGGTTACACAGCACAGGCTCTAAAGCATGTGGGCTTCAATAGTTGTGGCCCACGTGCTTAGCTGCTCTGTGTCACGTGGGATGTTCCCAGACCAGGGATCGAACCAGTGTCCTCTACATTGCAAGGCAGATTCTTAACCACTAGACTACAAGGGAAGCCCTTGAATGGCATCTTTAAAACCCCTTTTCTAATTTCACTTATGTTATGGGGAGTGGATGCCACAATCTTATTCTTTTACTAAGCCCCACATTACTCTTAGAATATAAGGATGTTTCAGTTCAGTTCAGTCGCTCAGTCGTATTCGACTCTTTGCGACCCCAAAGACTGCAGCACGCCAGGCCTCCCCATCCATCACCAACTCCTGGAGTTTACTCAAACTCATGTCCATCGAGTCGGTGATGCCATCCAACCATCTCATCCTCTGTTGTCCCCTTCTCCTCCCACCTTCAATCTTTCTCAGCATCAGGGTCTTTTCCAATGTGTCGGTTCTTCATATCAGGTGGCCAAAGTATTGGAATTTCAGCTTCAGCATCAGTCCTTCCAATGAATATTCAGGACTCATTTCCTTTGGGGTGGACTGATTGGATCCCCCTGCAGTCCAAAGGACTCTCAAGAGTCTTCTCCAACACCATAGTTCAAAAGCATCAATTCTTCGGAACTCAGTTTTCTTTCGAGTTCGACTCTCACATCCATGTATGACCACTGGAAAAACCACAGCTTTAACTCAATGGACCTTTGTTGGCAAAGTGATGTCTCTGCTTTTTAATATGCTGTCTAGGTTGGTCATAACTTTTCTCCCAAGGAATAGCATCTTTTAATTTCATGGCTGCAATCAGCATCTGCAGTGATTTCGGAGCCCAAAAAGATAGTCAGCCACTGTTTCCACTGTTTACCCATATATTTGCCATGAAGTGATGGGACCAGATGCTGTGATCTTAGTTTTCTGAATGTTGAGTTTTAAGCCAACTTTTTCACTCTCCTCTTTTCACTTTCATCAAGAGGTTCTTTAGCTCTTCTTTGCTTTCTGCCATAAGGGTGGTGTCATCTGCATATAAGGTTACTGATATTTCTCCCAGCAATCTTGATTCCAGCTTGTGCTTCATCCAGTCCAGCATTTCTCATGATGTACTCTGCATATAAGTTAAATAAGCAGGGTGACAATATTCAGACTTGACACACTCCTTTCCCAACTTGGAACCAGTCTGTTCTTCCATGTTTGGTTCTAACTGTGGCTTATTGGCCCAAGAACCATCTAAAAATTTTCTTGTCTGAAATTGTCCTCAAAGCCCAATAAATAGCACTTCCTTTCTGCAAATGAACAACTTTTTTTAATACTCACTTTTATGAGATGTCTTCTCTATTTCAATAAGTACAGATGAAGTAAGAGTAACTGTAACCTATCAAACTATATGGCTTCCCAGCTGGCTCAGCAGTAAAGAATCTGCCTGCCAATGCATGAGATGCAGGAGTTGTGGGTTTGATCCCTGGTTCAGGAAGATCACCTGGAGGAGGAAATGGTAACTCACTCCAGTACTCCTGCCTGAAAAATTCCATGGACAGAGGAGAGTGGCAGGTTACAGTCCATGGGGTCGCAAAGTTAGACATGACTTAGCAACTGAACATACACACACATCAAGCTATTGTTCGATCCCTGTGTTGGGAAAATACCCTGGAGGAGGACACAGCAACCCACTCCAGTATTGCTGCCTGAAAATCATGGACAGAGGAGCCTCGTGAGCTATAGTCCACGGGGTCACAAAGAGTCAGGACACAACTGGGTGCACACACACACAAATTAGCAACTTAACACACGCACACATCAAGCAATAGCTATGAAGTCTTCTGTATATTTTGAAAAAAGTTTACTTTAGGAAAAAATAGTAACTGCAATCTATAAAGGGATCTATTTATTGACTACTCCTCATTGTGGAAGGTTTCCAGAAGACAACAATAGAATTCCCGATTTGGTCTACCAATGTTAAATTCACATATTTCTTATTAAATGTAACTTATTTATAAAGTGTTTTGCTGCTCTATTTAAACACAAACACACACAATCACAGTCTTTCCTAAACTGCCTTATATTTGAAAATGGGAAAGTTTTCCAAATATTAAATCACAATGATCCAAAATAAAATCTGCAGGGGAGTTCAATTACGGCACAATAAATGAATGACAAAGCATCTTATTTCAAAATCCCTGAGTTTTAGGATTTGAATATCTGTAAGAATATTCCTTTCATTACAGATCCAAAAGTTTAAGGCTTTCAAATGCTACAACACACCTGTCCCTGAGTTATAGGCATTGCTTCAGTGAAAAAATAGCTTAAAAACCATGAAATGAAATCAACTCCACATAAAGCTATCGCATGACTCTGATCGCTAATCTGACTTGTAAATTAGATGTCTGTAACTTCCACTATTCAGCAATCCGCAGATTTTTTTTTCCTAGCAGGATGGCTATGCTAGCTGCAATGCACTCTGACCAAAAATGTGCGGCAGCAGCAGTGTCACACTGACAAACGGAATAGTACAGACCTTAAATAGAGGTTTCAAGGTAAGTCATGAGAAAATCTTTCTCTCTAGATGAATGATGTAAAATGTAATCTATGTTTTATATCCTGGGCTGCCAGGATTTTTGTTGAATGCTAGATGAAAAAAAAAAATTGTTGAAGACTCACTGAGGAAAAAAATGGGATTTGACTTTAAGAAATCCACCCACTTCATTTCTCAGCACTGCTTTCAAATCTTCTATGAAGTGAAAGTCACTCAGTCGTGTCCGACTCACTGCGACCCCATGGACTATACATTCCGTGGAATTCTCCAGGCCAGAATACTGGAGTGGGTAGCCTCTCCCTTCTGCAGGGGATCTTCCCAACCCAAGGATCGAACCCAGGTCTCCGACATTGCAGGCAGATTCTTTACCAGCTAACCCACTAGGGAAGCCCAAGAACACTAAGCTATGTTTCGATAACTGGTATAAACAAATGTATACCAAAAGCAGGGAATCTAACCAAATAAAATATTGATTTTGGTTCAGAGAGTACTTTGATGCTCCAGTTTTATTGTGATTCAATAGTTCTAGAAAATAAATAGGTTTATTTCCAGTTCACATATGCTCATTAAATCATTTTAAGTGAATTTAGTTAATAGGTCTGAAGACATTAATTTATTATTAGTAGCTGTTAGTATTAATTTATAATATTATGTTCTATGCACATTAATACTGTACAGCATGATTTCCTACTTACTACTGAGTTCAACAGTCTACACAAAAGGATCTTTTCCTAGAAAATTCTGGTTACAGTAGCACATGAAATCACAGTCCTTATTTTGACCTTTTAAGCTAAAAGAGATGCTTAAGATATTTTTCAGATTAAGCTAAAAAAAGATGTTAAGCTAAGAGATACTTCTCTTTACATTATTTCCCTTAGTGTAAGAAAGCCCACTACTAAAAGGCGATAACTATATTAATTTCCATAAATAGGATCTTTGAGGCTTGATTACCAAAGCAATTACCATATATCATTAAGGAATGATAACATACTACACATCCCCCAAGTAAAAGATCAAATTTACTTCAACCACCCCCACCCAAAAAAAAAAAATCATCTTTATTCAGTCATGAAGTCCTTGGAATCACAGCAGGGCTTGATGCCATATTGGTGTCACATTCTGCCAGTAGTCCAAATAGGCCAGCCTTCTTTTTCAACTTCTTTGTCTACTAGCACATCACTGGACCCAGCAGGCAGTTCACCCAGACAATTTCAGTTAACGGATTTTGGCTCTCTGTACGTAATAGATGAAAATCTTTACGAAGTATCCAGTTTGTCTTATAGCTGAGAGATCTGAACCTGCTGCAGATGTCACATCTAAATTCTTGAACAGATTTTTATCATCAGTGTCACCTATAAAACAAGACAGTGTCACCAACAGCATTGTCCTAGAGAACATCTATTTCAGTAATGTTAATAAGCTTTCTGTATTACAACTGACAATCGTTTATTTGCCTAAAACAGAGATCAGCAAACCAGAGCCCATGGCCCAACATTTAGCCCACTGCCTGTTCTTACATAGTCACGATCAAAGAATGGATTTTATATTTTTTGACTTAAAAAAATTCTTTAAATGATTAATATTTTGAGACATGTGAAAATCACATGAAATTCTAATTTCAGTCTCCATAAATAAAACTGCATTGGAACACAGCTACTCATTATGTATCTTTTTTAGCTGCTTTCACACTACAATCGCACTTTAACAGAGACCATAATCAACCATAAATCCTAAAATATTTACTACCTGGTGCTTTGAAAAGAAGTCTGCTGACCCCTGGCCTAGAGAATATTTAGTGGGTGGGTAATATGACATCTCGAGAGTCCCTTGTACTGCAAGGAGATCCAACCAGTCCATTCTAAAGGAGATCAATCCTGGGTGTTCATTGGAAGGACTGATGCTAAAGCTGAAACTGCAATCAATACTTTGGCCACCTCATGCGACGAGTTGACTCACTGGAAAAGACTCTGATGCTAGGAAAGGTTGGGGGTGGGAGGAGAAGGGGATGACAGAGAATGAGATGGCTGGATGGCATCACCAACTCTGTGGACATAAGTTTGAGTGAACTCCGGGAGTTGGTGATGGACAGGGAGGCCTGGCGTGCTGTGATTCATGGGGTCGCGGAGAGTCGGACACCACTGAGCGACTGAATTGAACTGAACTGAATATGACATCGAGTGTCTTCGCCTTACTTCCATCCATTGGTTTAACAAATATTTCTTTGGTAGGTCTATCATTCCAGGGCAGAGAACAAACTGTGGTCACTCTGCTTACCACTTTGGCCCAGTCTTGCCTCTATCCAAAGGGCCAACAATGCCCCTGGGCAGGAAGAAGACAAGCTCAACTTCAAGTCAAATTCTAGTTCTCCAAAGTTGGCCTTGTCTGTATGTTTCCTGGTTCTCCATTTTTGCCATATATCCACCATTCCCCATAATAGGCTCCCTGTATGGACACCACTCTTAAAAGTCTGTATTTCCTACCAGAGACTCTAAGGTAGTAGTCTGAGTCACAGCATTCTTTGATTTGCCAGCCAATTACCAGTTCTACCCCTGCCCTAGCAGCCACATGTAACGTGAACTTGTTTGGGGCCCTTGTGAACATTCTGCGTACTTCCTCACCCTCCTGGGTTCTATTCTTCTTCCTGATCATGAATGCCCCTGGAGTTCATCAGTTTCCTTCTACGTTCAAACCTCTGGCCTATAAATCTATGACTTCAACCTTACCAACTGGCTTGTCATTCTACCTCTTGAGCTTAGTTCATACAATAACCAAACAGAGGAGCAGAACACAATGAAACTCTATACAGCTGAATCTCCTAACCTAGGACCACCCATCCCTCATTTTAGCAACTGGCACAAAAAGGTATCTATTAGTATCACTCCCAAGCAACATCCAGAACATCCCTTCTCTTTTCTCCCTCTACCACTGCTGGTTGGCCCAAAGTTTCTACACCTGCTTCATCTGAGAACTACTCACCACCTTTTCTACACACCTGGGGTCCGAAGGATACCTGCATCTCGAGTACTGCTTCAGAATGCCTCTCTTACTTATTACAGCTTTACCTACAACACTGTAAAGCAACTATACTCCAATAAAAACTGATAATATTTTTAAAAGCTTTAGCACTCCCATTTCTATTACAAGCAGAAAAAGGGGGCCTCTTGCCACTGGGACTGCAATGAAGTAATGATTTTGGCTAGACTTCCAGGAGTCAGAATATAATCCCCTACAAAAAGATGTTAATAATCCAAAACAAGGCTACGCCCATAATACTAATGGCACTATAGAACCCATCTCTAATGCATATTATGTTGTTGCAAATAACTAATTCACAAACACATTCATAAGCTGTGGACTGACCATCTAAAAACTAGCTATGAAATGTCAGGAAGACTTCACAACAGACAAATTAGCCTAGAGAGAAGACTTCAGAGAAAACAGCAGTTTATTTTCAGCAGAGGGGATTTCACTGCAATCCTGAAGAAACCTGCCATGGTGTACAGCTCTTAAAACTGCATGCATAGCTCACAACCAAAAGAGTGGTATTAAGAATGAATACATTGATGGAATCACCATTAGCCATTATCTCAATACTGAGTAGAAACAATCTAGGTAGCATCAATCTTAAATAAAAATGAAAATCTTTTTTAAAAACACACACAGGAAACTTCTGCCTGCTTAAAGAATGACACAGAACACCAACTAGTGACATATCCTTACAACTAGAAAAAGAAACTAGAGATAAGTATCCAAAGGAATATGCAAAATATTACAACTTTAGAACTTTCAATTGATGAATCCAACCTAATTTCCTTAAACAGTTCTCAAACTTCTTAGCATCAAGACTCTGAGCAGTCTTGAAAATTGAGGACTCCCAAGAGTTTTTTTTTTTTGTTAATATGAGTTATAATTATCAGTTTTTACTATATTAAGAATTAAAGGAGAAAGTTTTAACTGATTCATCTTAAATTTTTTAAGCTTGACTTATAATTTTAAAATTGATATATGAGATACCACACAATTACGCTGATTCTCCCATCCATGGACACAGGCTGGTTCCAATTTTTCACTATTATAAAATGAAATCATAAATCTGTAAATATTAACAAGAAAAAAAAAGGGTTGCTCTATAGTGTTAATAGGAAGAAAATCAGGTAATAAAATAGCATTTAGAGCTTACTGTCTTTTTAGTTTAAAAAAAATGCAACATTAAAATAAATGTTTTATTAAAGCACTTGTTTCAGTGAACTACTAGTATCTGAAAATGCAGACACCTCATCTCTCTATCAAGGCTGAGTTCCTGCAGAGTGGAAACTGCTTATTCATATACACTCTACAAATATCTGATGAATGAAACAGAATTATTTTCCATTTCTAGAATGTGCAAGACAATGATTAAGTTCCAGTTTTGTGACAAAATATGCTCTGCTTTCCTCTGAGTGATTCATTTTAAAATGTTAATGACATGTTAATATGAGAGTATACTTTTGAAAAATTACTATACAAAAAAACTTTAGAAGTAAAAATGACATGGCTTTACAATTTTTGCAAATTTCTTTCATGTTTAACCTAAGAGAGGGCAGCTGGATTCTCTTTTATCTGCCTCTACATACAATGTGTTGTGATACCTGTTTTGACTGAACTACATGAAAACAGCCCCACACAAGTATGCAGTGAGAAAAAAGGAAATATATAGTACTATTAATATCATTTTCAGAGAATTATGGATGTTCTTTGATACTACACCAAAACTTGACAAGTAGAGGAGTTTGTGCGCTAGCTGCAATATGAAATTGAGTATCACATAAGCTTTCTGTATTGTTACATACTTTTTATAAGGGTCTTTTACCATAATTTTGGAATATTGATCACTTTGAAAATATTGTTTCGACTTATTGCTGTTCAGTCACCCAGTCATGTCCAATTCTTTGTGAGCCCATGGACTATAGCACACCAGGCCTCCCTGTCCCTCACATTCTCCTGAATTTTGCCCAAGTTCATGTCCGTTGAGTTATATAAACATTAAAGATCCTGACATAATTAACACCACAGCAAAAATTCACATTCGTAACATCACCACCCATCCCATTGGAAAACTCTTTAAGTACTGAGAAGCTGACAAGAACACAGCAGCTGATGTAAGATTTCCAAAATTTTAATTTTCCCTAGAAAGTTGAAATTTCATCACCAACAAATATTGTCACTTGTTTTTCCCTGAAGTGAACAAAAGATTGCTTTGTTCATTTTCAAGAAAATGACTGCCAGATACCTAAGTCTAAATAATCATGGTTTGTCTGGTATTCAATATTTCAAGCAAAAATGATATTTCATGTAAAATATGGCTAATTCAGCTTGCAACTCAAAAGAATACGTAAGGGTTTTCCTTGAGATAAAATATTCTGGATATACAGCAGAAGTGCCTTTTGTGTATCTCCTATCTCATCATATATATATAGAATATAAAAACATCACATATGAAATTCACATATGAAATATCAAACATATAAAATATTCAAACATCATATACAGAACATTAAAACAGTGCACTCAAGGATCAAGATTTAATAAAACTAATGATTTTTACTGCTTCATTAAGAACACTCAAATTTAAAAAATTGGCTTTTTTGAGTTTTTGTTTTGGGTTTTTTTTTTCAACCATGAATGCATAGCAGTGAAGAACATGATGATGACTAGTATGGTCTGGTGTTGCTGACATTTAATATCTACTAAGATACTCAGTTTTACCTACTATCACTTTAGTATCAGCAGAGCAAATGTAAAAACAGTGGACAAGGAAAAAGTTAGTATTACCATAAGATAGTTTTAACCTAATGGATCCCCCGGAAAGGGTCACAGTGACTGACCAACAGGCTTATATACCACAACTTGTGGACCACTGCTGTCTTAAGAAAACACTGAAAAGCTAATGAATGATAACTTGCCATCTTCAAATCCGTAGTAAAAGTCCTCCAACATAAAAAATACACTAAATACCTGTATGAATTATTTCCTTTTAACTCAAAATTGGTCCAGTTTGTTCTGAAAGGGAAATAATAATAATATAAATAATAGCAGCAATTAACATGTAATGACCTCTGACAGGTATTATGTCATTTAATCCTCATAACTATCAATTCTCTGACATCCATGTCACAGATGAGGAAGCCTGAGTGCGGAGACTAAAGCCACACTTCCAAAGTGTCAATAATTACCAGTATTTATGTATTCCGGCTTTACTTGTGGCTCAGCTGGTAAAGAATCCACTTGCAATGCTGGAAAGATCCCCTGGAGAAGGGAAAGGCTACCCACTCCAGTATTCTGGCCTGGAGAATTTCACGGACTATAAAGTTCATGGGGTCACAAAGAGCTGGACACAACTAAGCGGCTTTCACTTTTATGTTAAGTATTTTGCCTACCTCATATTAGTCTTAACAACCTTTTTATATCCCTTTTTCCCTTCTTAACTCTTTATACTTTAATACCATTTTACAGATGAAACTTGTAATCAAAAAAATAAAGTACCCTGCCCAAGGTGACCCAACTGTTAGATCATCTGTATTTAAATCTAAGTCTGTCTCACTCCTAGGAGTACAGTACACGTTCTGCTTTCCTATACCAAATATCAACATATCCTTTGCATATATATAGACTGACAGTTACAAGTCTTACATAGTTTTAAACAAGACAACGGAGCAAGGCCTCAGAATTATTTAATAATTCTTGCTAATTGACTATTTCTGTAATGAACTAGAACAAAGTCTACTTCCCTTTAAAATAGTATATGATCCAGATAAATAGTTCACTAATTCACATTATTAAACACTTAGCTGTGAACAGGACAATGAATCAATACAGATAAGTTTTCTCTTAAAAAAAAAATATTCAATACACTCAGCTGATATTATTCCAGTATTACAGATGAAAAAACTGAAACCCAGAGAAGTAACTAACTTCCCCCAAAGACATGGTGTTCACAAATGGTACAGTCAAAATCAGTCTGGACTGATCCTGAAGCCTAAACTCTTCAATTACATGGCCTACATATATTAAAGATGGCAATGACCTAGGAATTGTTCACAAGGTCTGTATACAGAGCTTGCTGATATCATACAGTTGATAACAACTCTAACCAAGGCAATCAATATATGAATCATCTTGCATCTCAAAGATCAAGAGATGAAAAGGAAGCTGGTGCATGCTGAAAATAAAAAGCCATGTTCTAAGGTGTTTTAAGTAAAGCATCTATAGGTAATGTTGAAAGAAATAAAATTCAGTTACAGAGGTGTCAGATGGCACACATCTCTGTGGCTAAAATAAGCCTACCTCTGTTTAAAAACAAAACAACAAAAAAAGGCCTAGAGGAGAGCCACAGGCTATCTACAGATTGCACAATAACTTTCAGATGCCAGGAACCCAGGAATGCTGCAAACCTTCTAACAGCAGCAGAAATCATTACCCTAAGACACTAAAACTCTAATCAATCAGAAAAATCTTAATTTCAAGTTAGAATTTGCAAAAGTCAAGGGTTATGCCCCAATGTTTGTTTCTATTTCAAGGGCTTACAGTACAAACTGTTGCTTAATATTAAACCCCAAGACAGAAAGGAAAAGAATCAAGGTTTATCCAGCTCAATTCACCTTCACAACTGGTTGTAAGAACTTGCAGAAATATAAACATCTTGAGCTTGGACAGAGGAATGTGGCTTTAATTTCAAACTAATTGTATTCTCAAGGAGTCCCCACACACACTTGACGTTTGACAGGAAGGTGACAAAATGGAAGGCTGTGGTGTACCACCTAAAAGGGCAGGCATTACAGGCAAGAGATGAGCAATTACACTTGTCACAGAATACCATATTCTGGATTCCCTCTGTGGCAAAGATAAAAAAAAAAAATTACAGAGCAAACCTTACCTCCTCCATCAATGATTCCCAGCATGACCAAAAAGAATCAGAATCTAGTAATGTAAAACCAGCTGACAGATATATGGAAAAAAAAAAAAATCAAGATTGAGGTCATGTCCCTTGACATGCATCATTTACACTAAGGATTCCCTCACTTATCTGAATTAATTTCACGTACCTCATTTCATTCAGATAATTGAAGTTTTCCTCTTAAGAGTTGTAAGATGTTTACCTCAACATAATTAGTAAACTGTCCACTTAAAAATACCACTACAAAAATTACCACCCCCTCCTCTCTACACTACGCATATACTTCACCATCATTAAAAGTATGAGATTTTGGCCTTCACGGGAAATTTAGTTCAAAACTCCTCTTTAAAAAATTAGCACAAGAAATTCTACAAGAAAAGTTATGGTCATTACCTTTTTAATAAGTGTCTGCATTACTTGTTAAAGACATGGTAATTTGGATACTCAATACATGACTACTGTTCTGAAACCAAATTAAAGGTTTTAGACTACTAAAGAGTTTGATGACTTGCCTTAATACAATAACTGGGATTGTATGGAGAACAAAATCAAAGAGGTCTCTTTTTTTTATGAGCAGGCATTTAGGGGCTTTTTAACGAGAATTTACTCTACAGTATATAATTACTAATGAACAAAAATAGGGCCATTAAATTCACTTCTTTATAGTGCCATAAAACTTCTATTTGTAAGAAATATAAAAATATATACATTTAATCAAACTCAAGAAAACTCTTAAGTGTGCAACACCTAACAATACATAGTAAAAACTACACTTTTTCTTCTTAAATAAATGTCCTGCCAGATGATTATGACTAATTTTGTATGTGGATATGCTTATAATTTAAAATACATAGACTCTCTGGTACTAATGACGGCAATGAAATGTCTGAACTTCTTATATGAATTCTCAATTTCTATATGAACACTGGTTTTCAATACTGATAACAGACTTACTGTTGATTACATCCAATCAATATTTGTATATCGTCTATCACCTGCTATGTGTCAGGTACTGCAGTAAGTGCTGAGGACACTGTCAGGAACAGCACAATTTCAGTCCCAATACTCGAGGAATATAGAGTCTAGAAGGAAAGAAAGATAATGAAAAAACACACTATGGGAAACTTGGTGGAAGAACAGATACTTGGTCAAATGAAAGCTCAAAACTGCGAGAAGATCTGGGTAGAAAATCAAACACTCGAAAACAATTAGCTACCACTAAAATTCAATAAAAATAAACCAGTAAGTAACTCAGCTAAGGTGGCAGAGAACCAAGAGCAGAACAGTCAGGAAGTAAAGAGTATGTGACCAGGGTGTTCTAGTATCAGATGCAAATGAAAAGTTGACCCTCAAAAAATCTGAAATTATAGCAGCCAAAGAGCCAGCTCTCAGCTGCCCTGTTCTCAGTATCTGACAAGTCAATCTGGTGAGTGTGAGCCTAAGAAGCAGAATCAAAGTATCCTGACTCTGCTAGCTCTGTCACCGTTGAAGCAGGACTCCAACCATCTACCATGGATAACACCAGGCCCCAGTTCCAAGGGAAGAGAGGACAGCAAGGAGACAGAGATGGTCAAGCAGGAGAGTTCTTGAGCAGGCTCAGACAACGCTCAGGTCCGTAGAGGATACGAAATACACAAAAGAATAATATAGGAAACACATCAACTCTATGGATTATTCAACAGCAAGGAAAGACTGTGGAGTTCCTTTACTTTTAAAAATAAATACTCAAAGTTATATTCTTAAATTTAAAAGACTTAAGTATGACCTTCAAGAATGAGAGAAAAGGACTAGACATTCTTACTAATTCTTACCAATTGTCTGATTCTATAACCTAACTCCATCTAAATCTATATTTATATTCTACATGCTTTATATATACTTCCACAAGATGTTTATGGCATATGTTTCAAAACTCCTGATGAGTAAAAGCGTTTTTCAAAATGAGAATCTCATAGTCAAACTGAGTATGTGCAAAGGATGTAAGAAGACATCACATCTCAGTAAGCAATGGATGCTCAGGGCACTGGAATAATTCCAGATTTCTTCCTGAAGGGGCTGAGGATCTGAAAGGTATTTTCAGTCTTAGAAGTCAGTTCAAAAAATGGGTAGAAAAGACAGGACGGGGAGTGGACAGGCCAAGTAGCCTGGTTCTGACACAGGAACCAGCAATGATAGAAGAGGAATTACTTGCTCCCTATAAATTAAGCACCATCGTACTCTACTACTGGAGGAGGAAATGGCAACCCATTCCTGTATTCTTGCCTGGAGAATTCCATGGACAGAGGAGTTCATGGGGTTGCAAAGAGTCAGACACGACTTGAGTGACTAACACATACACAACACATACATACTCTACGACTGTTTTTAGTAACAGTGTCAGGAGAGAGGAAAAAAGTGCATGTAGTCCAAAGATGATGTCCCTGTGAAGACTATTATTTATATAACTCAAAATATTCAAACAGAAATAACACTATGGAAACAGCCCTGCATTTGCCCAAACATTATTTGCCAAGGCTATTCAAATGGTGGAGTGGTGGTACTTTCCAAAAGAAATGCTTGAAAATTTTCCTCATTTTTTAAAAATAAACAAAACATTACAATAATCTATTAAAGAAAGAAAATATAAGTCTAAGAGAAAAAGAAAATATAGTGGGGTCTTCTTGGGTTTTTTGTTTTTGTTTGGGGTTTTTGCTTTGTTTTTTCAGTATATCCATCGGGAAGCACATCACAACAGCCAAAAACTAAAGTATCATTTAAAGACAGTTTGTAAAGGTAGTCTGAACTCTGAAAGTCATGTTGCTTCTAGGAGTCTATATACTGAAAAATATATCTTTATAAAGTGAAACCAAGGTGGCCTTAAAATGTGGCCTATGGTAACAATTAGGATCATTCAATTCACAATTTTCAAACTTTGCTCCAGTAGAAAAACTGCATTATTTTAGCTCTACGTGGTGTCCTATC
Organism: Moschus berezovskii; assembly: GCF_049115385.1. NCBI lineage: Eukaryota > Metazoa > Chordata > Mammalia > Artiodactyla > Moschidae > Moschus > Moschus berezovskii. The sequence goes on from NC_142461.1 coordinate 85,501,491, forward strand.
AAAAAGTTTAAGTAACAGTGTGTTTCCCCAATTTCACAGTGGATAACGTATATTAAAGAATAAAATTCTCAATGTTAAGCTTTTTCCTCAAATTTTCTAAAATATTATTAGATACATGCTACCTCTTTCAGTATTGGAATTAAGCCTAACAGAGTATCTGATTCAACACAAAAACGGAAATGAGATATTTCAAGTTTATAATATCATCATTCATGACTTCCAGACACTCTGCTACCTTCTTAAGTTTGATTAAGCCCAACAAAACCACAAGCATTTACAAAGGACCCACTGCACTTGACATGAAGCATACACAGATGAATAAAACACAGTCCATCTTACAGGAAGCCCCCACCAGGGAAAGTGCACACAAGCCAAAAAGTCTCTACTAAACGCCTGCAGTAAACACTGGAGTGGGAGGTGCAAAGAATTCATCCCAGGCCAGCAAGAACTTCTAGACTTCTGCGTTGAGGACCACTAAGAAAAGGGATGCTGAGGATGCTGGAATTCCATGACTACATGCATACAGACCTTTCTTCTTTATTATATCAAGGTTACATACATAACTCTAGGATTCTTCAAATGCCAATCTCCTGGAATTGACACAGACTACCTGAATTAAGAATATGAATAAACATTCTTGAAATGAAAATAGTTACTAAATTCAAACAAACTGGAAATTACTGTTTCAATTGGTAAAATGTAAACACTCCTTAAATATAATTTGTATCTAATGAGTCCAGATCACAAACTAAGGCCTATACTCAAAATATGGGGAAAAAATTAAAAGTAATTATTTGGCTTTTAAGACATCAAAATCAAAACAAATTTTGGTACAAAAATATCCACTGGGAAGGTCTAAAGTATCTACTTAAGTGTTCAGTTAAATCAACTAGTTCTCTTTGGTTCATGTTAAATCTGTTCTGGAAACTTGGATTACTTTCTCTCTGCAAAATAATGACGCTGGATTAAGTTAATAATAAATAACTAATAATCAGCTTGAAGTTCCTCACAGACAGAAAATTGTTCTTCTGAAGTCCGTGAAATTAAAGACGTCAATATGGTTTCAAAGTGGTAATGCCCTTCAGTTTCCTACCTTATCTCAGTATCAAGGTTCAGATTTTACCTATCCAGTTTTCAAGTTCGTCAAAGAAAGTTTCATGATTCAAAGGGTACTCCTCCCACCCTCTATACTAAAACTGTTTCTTTAAAACAAGATCCTAAGGAAAATGCATAATGAAAGGCAGTGCGAGCTGAGACTATTCCACATCAAACCTGGAACGCACTAATTAAAATTCAGTATTGCACTTTTTGAGTTCCTACATGAAACTCCTGCCATGCTTTAGTTTAAGGTTAAACAGGTTAATAGAATCCAATAAAATGGCTCTATTGAATTATACTGGATTTCTTTGCAGCAGCCCTTTTACCTGACCATTCTGATGAGCTTTAAAATCAACTTCAGGGGTAGCACCCAGGAACCAAGGCGAGCCACGGCTCACGGGAGCTGCACTCTGCAACCCACCTCATGTGGAAAATCACAGTCAACGCGCGTTTTCCACTTCAAACTGTGATACGGTGGAGGAAAAAGTGCATAGCCTTCTCTTTGAACCTCCCATCACACTGCCTCCAGGCGCTAACTTGAGAATTATCTGGAAGATAATCTAATGCAATACAGTTCTCAGAAGACTCTATAAAGTTGCCTTAGCCAGAGAGGAGAGGGGAGGTAAAAAAAAAACCTCGCCCGAGACAAAAGGTTAAATTACTACAGTACTGCAACTTCGCTGTTGGGTACATGTCTGGATCGACAGGATTAATTCCGAGGACATTTCCACCAGTACAAACTGCCTGGATCCCGATTAAAACAAAGTGTATGCTGGATTCTCACAGGAGAGAAGTGGCAGGGGTGCGCAGAGTGAGTGAGGTCGTAAGTCTCTGCAGACTAAGTAAGGGGCTCCTGAGGTCAGGAAAGTGAGGGCGATAACTGGGCCAGACGCAAAGGGTCCTTCAGGCAGGCCTGCGGGCGCGCGGCGCGAAGGACCACCGGCCCGGCAGTCTCCAAATCGGCGAGGAGGGCCCCACGGCCGAGCCCGGGAACCTGGCCTCCTCCCAGGCAGAAGGCGCCCCCACCCACTCCCGCGGCAGAGCGAAGAGGCGGCAGCGGCGCACCGAGCTGCGGGAAGCCGGCCCGCAGAAAACGCAGAACCCGAGAAAAGGGAGTCAGAAGATGGGAGGTGCGCAGCAGGACCGAGACGCCGCAGCCCGGGCGCCCGGCTCGGGGCCCGCCAGCGCAGCGCGTGCGCCCGGGAAGCACGCCGCCCGCGCGGCCCTCGGCTCCGCCCCCCCCTCCCCCGGCTCCCTGCGCCGCCGCCGCCGCCAAAACCCCTCTGGGAACTCCGAGCCGCGCGGCCCCGCGAGGCGGGCGCCTTGGAGCGGAGGGGAGGGGCTGCGCTCCCCGCCTCCCCGCCGGCCCGCGCGGCTCCCCAGCCCGGAGCCTACTCACCTCCTCCTCCTCCTCCTAGTCTCTCCCTCCTGGCCACCGGCGCGGCCCAGCCGGCGACGCGCTGACGCCGGGCCCCTCCCCCGCGGCCGCCGCCGCCGCCCCGCCCGGCCCGCGGCCGCAGCGGCCTCCGGGCGCGTCAGGCGCATGCCCCGCCCACTGGGCCCGCCCGCGCGCTCAAGACCCCGCCTCCAGCGCTGCCGGGACGCTGCCTGCCCCAGACTCAGCGGCCGCTCCCGCCCTCTGGAGATTGCCACTGGTGGGCTCTCGACCCCCGCACCTCTTTTTACCTGTTCACTGCACGAGGACCTCGCTTTGCCGCCCACCTCCCCACCTTTCCCGTCTCTGGTCCGCACCCCTGTCTTCCCCTTAAGGTTTTTAGTACTCTTTCCTCAACCCCTAGTCTGGTTGTAAGCTCTCATGCCTTCTTTTCTTTCTAGAAGATCTTCGCTGCTCATTAGGTCAGCCTCAGTTTGCAGTTTCTTGCCAGTCCCTTCTTTCCTGGTCCCCGTTCCTCTCCCCTGCCTGCTGGAGCCTCAGGGTCCCCGCACGTATTGGACTTCTTCCCTGCCCACCGCTACCTGCTGTGCAGCTCGCACCTGAGCGCCTGCTCTGCCAGCGCGTTCTAATTTCCCTCACTCTGGTCACCTCGGAACCCTTTGGAAAGGCTCGCTTCTTCCTTTACCTACATTTTGAGCGTCTTTTCTGTTCTCACTACTCCAAATACTTCAGACGAAATGTAGGAGTTAAACAAATGCATGTGCGCGACCCCACTCACCTGGAGTCTCTGAAGTAGTTAAAATTCACAAAACTGGGTCTTCCCTGGTTGTCCGGTTGCTAAGACTTGGTCCTTCCAGTGCAGGGGGATTGGGTTCGATTCCTGATCAGGGAACTAGATCTGGCATGCAGAAAGTAAAAAAGGATCCTGAATGCCACAATGATGATGGAAGATCCCAATTACCACAACTAAGACCCAGTGCAGCCAAATAAAGTATTTTTTAAAAAATCACAAACCTGAGCAATGGCAGTGGTGCATCTTAGACTTGCATGGGTCCCATCCAATCTTTTTCTGTGCAATAATATATTAAATGACACAGTTCCTGTTGGGAATTAAAGTTCACACATTTTGCATGTTATTTTCTCTGCAATCTAACCTCACTTTAGCTCTTTTATTTATAAAATTCATATTCAGTAGAAGAGCACCAGGATCTTTTAGATCTCCTGTTTTCTTACCTGTAAAAGGAGGAATGTGTTTCTTCCACATTTTCCACATTTCAATTTCTGTGATTCCGAATCAAAGGGTTTTGTATTTGTAAAGCGCTTGTGGGTTAAATGAGTTAGAAGAGGGCAAAACATGCAAATGTAACTAGAACTCCGGTAACTTCATTTTAAAAACTGCAACTTGGAAGAGTTGGGCTGTGATGTGGAAATGAATTAAACATAACAAAATGAGGGAAACTGATTAGGCCTTTGGAGCTACATCCACAAGTTGCTTTAAATTATGTGAGTAAACATTATTATCCTTAAATTGAAGAGTAAAAACTATCTTCCCTTCTAAACAAAATCCAGGCTCTATGTAGACCCTTGAAGTTTAAAACCATTGTTGAACTGAACAACAGCATTATAAGCATTTGAAAGCCTAATCAACCATCTGTCCATCCCCTTTAACACAAATTGGGAAACTGAAAACTATAAATGCCAAAAGCTGAAAGTGAGTGTTCCTAAAAACACATAAAATAGTAAATCCTATCCATGGAACAACTATAGGAAGAACTCCAAAGGCTATGGCTGCCATTTCACTGCTCTGGAAATCCAGTCTTACAATGTCACAATTAACTTGCTACTGCTGCTAAGTCGCTTCAGTTGTGTCCAACTGTGTGCGACCCTATAGACGGCAGACCACCAGGCTCCCCCGTCCCTGGGATTCTCCAGGCAAGAACACTGGAGTGGGTTGCCATTTCCTTCTCCATTGCGTGAAAGTGAAAAGTGAAAATGAAGTTGCTCAGTTGTGTCCGACTCAGCGACCCCATGGACTGCAGCCTACCAGGCTCCTCCGTCCATGGGATTTTCCAGGCAAGAGTAGTGGAGTGGGGTACCGTTGCCTTCTCCAATCTAGTCCTTAATATCATGTGGAGTCTAATCTTTTCATTTTACAGTTGAAGAACTGACATCCAGAAAGGGTAAATACTTACTCAGTATTACCCAGATTAATTGGAAACAAAGCCAGAATTCAAACTCAGATCTTCTGACTCACATATCTGCCAGCATCTGGGTTATAGTTACTAGTCACATAAAATTATTACACATCAGAGGTCTTTGACTCTGCAGTTTTTCCCACAGGGTTTAAGTGATGTATGAAATTATACATGGCGTTAACTAGGAAAGTATTGCTATCAGAGGTCATTTTGTCCCACTGATTTCAACAATTCCTTTTGCATAAGCTCCATCTCACCTGGCCAGGGTTCATCTTTGTTCTAAGCAATTCTGGCCAGGACACTGGGGTCATGTCACAGCCAAACACATTCATCCTTGGAGGTGCCAAGGGCTGTGCATGATTGTAAGTGTTATGAAGTCCCTATTGCCAAGAAAATTACAACATTACTAGGGAAATAAAATATGAAACATAAAGTAACAAATAATTCATAATTAATAACAAAGGATTATATTATAAAATCAAAATCTTAAATTGGAAATTAACCATGTAGATTAAGGGAAGCCTTCTTAGAAGATAACAAAGGAAAATGTAAAATCTGGATTTGGTTTATAGGAAAAAGGTAAAGGAAATTTCTTGAACAAAGACACTGGGGAAAAAGTAAGCAAGCTAACAATGGGGTAAACTTGGGAGATCAGATGAATCAAAAGAAGAGCTTCATTATGGAAACAATAGAAAACAAAGGTGAAATGACAGGGTAGAATCATTGATAGAGGACCTGAATTTGAGCCTGAATAATTTAGGTTTGATCTAATGGAATATCATTTTGAATTTGGCAGAGGGAGAGGAGTGAAAATGAAACAGGAGACCATTTGTTAGATTCTGAAGTAGCAAGTGGAATTTAAAAATCAATGATAGACATAAATGTGACTAAGGAAAAGACTTGGGTTTAGTGATCATAATAAGAAATCTAAGATCAGTAAGAAGTTCAAGATGACTTTAGGGTTGTGGTGTGTCAGTAACAGTATACATAGACCTTACCTCTTAGAATTGGAAGATCATCAGGCTTCAAATGGTACATACAGGCTCTCAGTTGCTAGAGAAGGAAGAAAAATTTTTCCCAAGGTATACCTTCCTATTCATCACATCCTCATTTCAGAAAAGTTTAGTTTGCTACTCAAATTAGAAGGTAAGAAAAAAAAATCTCTCACACTTTTGTGGGTCCTTTGCTATTTTATGGTTGACCTATTTTTATTTCCATTTCAGCCCCACTGATGTAAAAGTGCTCAGTAGTGCAGTATATAATGTTACACTTGGAAATAAATCAGTAAGTGTTTGTTAAATACATACCAAATGCTGTTCAGCACTCTGCTAGCCTGGAGAGCTGGAAAAGTGTAAAAAGGACCTCTGCTTTTCATAATCTTATAATCTGCTTGGATAAAAAAGGTCAACACACCTGACACAATAGAGAATACATTCCATGGATGGGGATACCAACCTGGATGGACTGTAACGTGTGCATATACAGAAATAGTGAGAAAATTTACAATTGAATGAATTGTAAATGATATCATGGATACTATTCATCATTTAGTACATTTTCATCAACCTTTAAGCATGTTCTAAGTTCTGGAGGTAAAGCAGTAAGATAAAAAGTTCCTCCTCTCATGGAGCTTACATTCCACATAGGAGAGACAGAGAGGAACAAATAAATATACTACTATCAGATAGTAATAATTGTCCCAAAGAAAAGAAAATGTGAGGATGTCAAAATGAGTATATGAAAAGTAGGCAAGATGTTTCCAAGGAACATTTAAACAATGGCTTGAATGAAAGAAAGAACCAGTCCAGAGAGGATTTGGGGAAGGGCGGTTCAGGCAGAGAGTTAGCTATTGCAAAGGCCTAAGGAGGTCAAACTTGGTGTCCTTAAGACTAAAAAAGACAAGTGTTTCTGAAGGAAAGTGAAAGAGATGAAATAGGAAAGGTAAGCAAATTCTGGTAGGTAAGAAGGGATTTTTAAGGTCAGGTTAAAGTACAGATATTTGGAAGATTAGTCACTCTGGCATTCAGGATTAGAGGAGGGAAGATTAGAACCTGTAAGACCAGATGGAAGCCTGTGTGATAATCCAGGCAGGAGGTGATGTGAGGTAGACAAGGTTGACGGCAAGGTTAGCAAGGAAGACAAAATGTCAAGGAGATCAAGTAATGGGTATTTATGAGGGGTGGTAGGCGGTGTTGGGTGGGGACAGCCCACAGTGTCAAATGCAGCAAAAAGGTCAAGGAGAATAAGCATTAAGTAAGAGCTAGTATAGTTAACAAGAAAAATGTCATGTGTGACCTCCAAGAGAAGAGTTCCCATAGGGTGAGGTGCTGAGAAGTGAGGAAATTGAGACTGTAAAATATGACTGTAAGAATCAGTACTACTCAGTTGTGCAATTTACCTTTTAGGTCATTTACATTTGGGCTAGTATCAAAATTTTAATCTATGTTAAACACTCCCAATCAGGTTTAATTTTTTGACTCTATACTATAGAAACATATCTTACATGTTTTTCTGGGCCCAAAATCAGTCACACCAGTGATTCACTGCTCTAAATGTAATTAGAGTTTACTTAAAACTCCAAAGACATTTTTCATAGAAATAAAACAAACAGTCCTAAAATCTGTACAGAATGTAAAAGATCCTGGGTAGGCAAAGTAATCTTGAGAAATTAGAGTAAAGCTGGAGGAATCATTGCTCCCTGATTTCAAACTGTATTACAAAGCTATAGTAATTAAAACAGTGTAGTATTTACAGAAAAAAATAGACACATAGATCAGTCGTAGAGAGGAGGGAGCCCAGAAATAAACTTATGCTTGTATGGTTAATTAATTTATGACAGAAGAGCCAAGAATATATGATGGGGAAAGAACAAGACTCTTCAATAAATGGTGTTAGGAAAACTAACCATTATTTGTACCATATACAAAAATTGACTTAAATGGATTAAAGAATTGAATGTAAGACCTGAAACCATGAAACTCCTCAGAGAAAATGTAAGCAGTAATCTTAACTTAGGTCTCAGTGATGACTTTATGAATTTGACACTGAAAGTAAATGCAACAAAAGCAAAACTAAACAAGTGGAACTACATCAAACTAATAAGCTTATGCACAGCAAAGGAAATCATCAACAGAACGAAAAGGCAACCTACTGAATAGAAAAAAATATTTGTGAATATTTTCTCATACAACTTGGTAGCAAAAAATAATTTGATTAAAAAATAGGCAGAAGGTCTGAATAGATATTTTTCCAAAGAAGATATACAGATGGCCACCAGGTACATGAAAAGATGCTCTACATCATTAATCATCAGAGAAATGCAAATTGAAACTGCAATGAGTTATCACCTCACACCTGTCAGAATGGCTAGAAATAACAATTGATAAGGATGTGGAGAAAAGGGAACCTTGCGCATTACTGATGGGAATGTATAAATTTGTGCAGCCACTGTGGAAAACAGTATGTAGGGTCCCCAAAAAACTAAAAGTAGAAGTATTATATGGCCCAGCAATACCACTTCTGGGTATTTACCCAAAGAATTATATGAATTTGAACAAGTTAAAGAGATACAGAGAACAGATTGGTGTTTGCCAGAGATGAGAGTTGAGAATGAGAGAAAAGGGAAAATGGGTTTTGGCTTTGTTTTTTATTTAAATAAATTAAATTTTTTTTAAAGTTCATTCTTACTCCTGGGATGTGGCAGGAGTCTAACAGTAGAAACACTAAGGCCGATGTCATACCATGTTGGTTATGGTTCCATTACTGCCACCTGTCAGATTTAAACCGCAGGGTTGTGGGTGTTACCTTGAACACATCACATAACCTTGCTGAACTCCAGGTTTTCAATAGTAATGAGGGATTTCTCGTATTTTAGCACTTCTCTAAAAGAGAAACAAAGACCATTGTGTGAGATTCATTTGAACAGCTATCACAATTCCAGCAGATACTTTCTCAAAGTCTTTCCAAAAGGACAATTTGGTTGAACTAGACAATTTGGTTCAGCAACTTGTAAAACAATTAACAAGTACCTTTCTTCCCTGGAAACAGATTAGACTAGTTTTTGGCAGACAGAGTGAAAAAAGCAAGTTAAGTCCCCTTCATTTGTAGCTCTGCAGCTTTAGCATCTGAGGAAACCAAGCCTGACTCTAGCTAAGGTTTGCCTATGGATGCGTGTGCATGCCTTCTTTCAATTGTCTGATGTAGATGGGTAGACTGTGTTAATTTGTTCGGTGTTATTGAAAGATGGAATGCTGCTAGCAGTCTTTTTTCTTTGGAATATACTTCATTTAAGGGGATCCAGTTGGGAGCAGCTAATCTCTTGGGATGGTCTGGAAAGCTTCATTAAATTCAGTAAAGAAAAAGTAAGTGTAAGTTATTCTAAAAATCATCAAGGCATATACTGTATTTAATTTGCTTCCCCAAATGCTTCTCAAATCAGTAGTGACCAAGGATTCCTAGCATTAATGAACAATTACCATATTGCTGAAATCAACACCATATTTAGCCTGAAAAGTCTTCTCATTTTTGGTGCTAAAGAGGCCAAAAACATCAGTTAGCCTAGGAAGCATAAAATGTACTGTTGATGAAATGATTTCTTTAAATTAGGGTTTAGCTATTCCAGTGCTGTAATACAAGGGAATTTGCTTTATCATTGTTGCCTTCTGGCCTAGAGACAGAAACGCTTTATGCTGTGGTTCATCCTGTACCTTTTATCACAGATAAATTCGTGTTTTTGTTTAAAAACAAAGAAAGCTTACATAATCTCTGCTGATGATTAGCCTTTCCAGTAATTATCTGTTGCTTGGAATCAATGTCAGCCAACCAAGTTCAGATGGCAAAAAAAAATGATGTTTGATCTGCAGTGATGGGATTTAGATGACTGTGTGTATGGAAGGTATAGTTATGCACATACAGGGAACATATTTATCTAATTTGACTGCCAGTGATTTAATTAATGTTTGTCAGGCACTTTGAACATGAAAAGAACTATCTGAAAGCTGAGAGCTATTACTCATCATCATTTTTCCTATTTGTTAAACTGAAATTAACATACAAATGTGATACTTTTATGGTATCTTTGAGAGATGTGTTCCTATTCTAACAAACTCGTTGGACTACACATTAAGAAAGTCTCGTTAAAACTTCAAGGCTCTGGTTTCTGAAAGTCAAGCTTCAAGCTGGTTGGGTATCATCCATCAGTCGATTTTGAAGCATACAGGCTAAACAAACAGCAGAAACAGATTGGGGAAGTGTACGCACCTGCTTACTGAGAAGATGTTAACAGGGGCAAATCTAAAATGAGAATGCATACCGCAACCTGATTTTCAAGAAGTTTTCGTGCATGCCTACACTTAAATTTGCCCATATTATCACCTAATTTTTTTTCTTCTAGTTTTCTCTCCAAAGAATAACAGCTGATGAGCATAAAGCCTCAGTAACAGTCTGAGAAGAAAAGAAAGAATGGAAAGAATCTATTTTAGAGTTTGGAGGAGAAGTAAACATCTTTTCCCTTTAGCACTTTTTCTCCAAGAGCAACTGGCAAGAGAAGAAAACCTGAGAAGAAAGTAAGAAGCCTGGACAAGGGCCCTGATCTAACATGGTTCTTCACAGACAGGACTGGGTAGTGCTGCATTCATACTTACAGGCCACTGGTAGGGTATTTGTCCACCTTCCCAGGACCATAGCATAGAATGGACTCCTTGTGGTGTACAAGAAGTGACTCAAAAAGATACTGACTGTTCCATATGACTTATTTTTGAATTTTAGTTTCATTTTATTTACATCCTAGTCCCCTAGAGAGACTTTAACATTACACTTCGATGCAGAACCTTTCCATGTACACCATGCAACCCACATACCTTTATAGCATGCACAAGTGCGTACTCAGTTGTGTCCGACTCTTTGCAGCCCCTTGGACTGTGGCTCACCAGGCTCCTCTGTCCATGGGGTTTCCTAGGCAAGAATACCAGAGTGAGTTGCCATGTCCCTCTTCAGGGGATCTTCCTGACCCAGGGATCAAATCCATGTCTCCTGCATCTCCTGCATTGGCAGGTGGGTTCTTTACCAGCTGAGCTACCAAGGAAGCCCTTATGTCTGTACAGTAAGCTTGATTATGGTACCATTTATACCTTAACCGCACTCAACCAAACTTGACACATTGCCCTGGGAATCTTCTCTTTCAACAACCACTCCCAAGATTTTATATTTGCCAATGCTCAAGAAAAACTTCTAAGAGAGATATTACTTACTCTGCCTAGATATTCTTAGCACAAATTTTACTTGTGGTAATTAGATATGGCAGGGACAAGGGTGCTCATGAACCTTTATGTGGCTCTTATATATTTTCCACTCTCTTCTGTGGTTGGGTTGGAGCCATATAACTAGTGCTGACCAATGGGCTTGAAAAGAAATGAAATTTGTCACTCCTAGTCTAAGTTTTTAAGAGCACTTTTTCTTTTCATGGCCCTAGAAACCTCACTTTTGAAATGATGTAGCTATAAGAAGGAAGCACCCCTGGACCCTTGAAAGCTGGTCTGGAGAGTGATGGTGACCTTCAACAGATCTCTTATGAGCTAGAGGTAAACCTTTAACAGTTAAAGAGCTGAGTGGTCCAATGCAGTTAACTGCGCTATCATTGTGTAGCCTGTCCTAAAGAACACAACTGGATTTAGCCAACTCCCACAATTGCAGGGACAGCTTTTAAATTTTGAACCATAATATGGCAGTGAAAGAATAATAGAGAGACGTCCCCAGTGGTATGTCTCATGACCAAAAGACCAAACAGAAAACATAAACTGTAGAGTTTTTCAATATGTTTTTGAATAAATTCAATAAAGACTTTAAAAATGGTCCACATCAGGAAAAAAAATCATAAAAAAAATAATAGAGTGAACAGTGTACAATTCATTAAATAAATAATTTAGGAACAAATGGATATATACAAAGATCCCAAACAGCATGTTGCATGGTAGGAAAAAAGTTTTTTATGTAGTTCAGTTCTGGTGGTGCTTTCCAACACTCCCCTAAATTAAAGAATTAGTGAAACCTTTACTCTACTATATCTAGATAAAGTATCTCTGTCCTGGTCATTTCTAGATCCTCTTTTTACCCCACAACCTGGTTACACATCATTAACAGTCCATCTTCTAGGCTCTCAGATGGATGAAATTCCCATACCCAATACCATCAGAAGTGGATTAATTACTTATTAATTAATTATTAATTACCATCAGAAGTGGCTAAAAATTCACTCCTTAAGCACATCAACTAGTTTTATGTGTTTTCTAAATTTCTCATTCATTATTGCACAGATGTGTGCAATGCTCAGAGAAATTCACTTCTTTGGAGGGCCTACCAAAGCTGTCTGATTCATCCTTCCCATGAGTGTTCTTTTTGGGTGCTGCCCTCACACGCCTGGGACCAGAACCTATAGGAAGGATGAATCAGACAGCTTTGGAGGAAGGAATGAATGATGGAGGAAAAACTTCCATAGAGGTCAAATACTTTGCAAACATCACTGATCTATACTATTTGCTGAGCTACCCCTAACAGCAGAAGGCCCATTTCTGCTATCCAACCATTACAAAATCATTGTAGTTTGAGAGCTACAAAGGCACATAAAACAAGGACAGAGAAAATCCTTTCATGAGTTCGCAAGCACTACAGAGACTCTTTCAGCAGTAGCTATACCCTTGCTTTCAAATCTTATACCTGCCTCAAATCATTTTTTGAAACTAGGGCAATATAAAACACTAGCTAGCTACAGTTTGCTTCTCCCATGAGTAGAGGACAGTTAATAACATTTCTTATATTTTAACATATCACCTTTCCCTTCGTTCATAGACAAAACAGAAAGAAAAAAAAAAAAGTACTGTGTACCTTTTCCTGTTGCTTTTTCAGTAATTCCAAACAAGTCCATACAACATTCATGTACTCATGTTGTAGAACCATATGAAATGAACTCATTGAAGTCATTTTCAGTTCTATTTAATATTTATTTGTCCCCATTTTGAAATAGGGCCATGTTGCTTTTGTTCCTATAGAAGAGAAGTTATGATTTAAGAAAACTTTACAAAAGGGAAGCCGATCTTGATGTTATCAAACTTCCCTCTTTTCTTTTCGCAGAATGTTTGAGAAAATGCCAATTGGTGTAGCCTATCATCAGAACATTTCAAGATCTGTTTGCTTCTGAAAATGAACTTGTATAAAACTATCTGAACTTTTTCAACAAATTATATTCCAATCTGAACACTTAGAACCTATATTTTTCTCTGAAATACTGAGACTGTATCAAATGTTTTAGGTGAAATCATATCATAACTAACTTCTACAGGTTCCCCCATTTTTAAGTGGGGGACATGCATTGGTATAAACTCAGGCATTGATATTCTTTTGTGGTGAGTATTAACGAGAATGCCATTTTTGTCCAAACTGTCGCCGGATGGTTTTATAATTAGAAGATCCACTCTAAAATGAAAGTCTGAGGTTGATGAGGCAGAACCAACTATGTTTTAAAGAGAAATTCTTATTAATACAAAATATTAGAGGACAAACAAAATCAATTTTTAGAGGCATATTAACCAAATTGTTCATTATTGTAGTAAACATTGCAAAAATCAAGAGGATGGACTGTGTTAGCCATACTCAAGCAGGAGAATGAAGTACTGTGGGCTAATTTACGTACAATAATCACTCATACTAGCATTCTCATTGTTCAGGTACTGACTCATACTGTTCTATGGGATCCCTATTCTCCGTGATTGGCTGCTATTAAAAAATAAAAGCAGTAAGAATAAAATAGGATTTTCCCAGGCTAGCTTTGGGTTTTTAAAAATACCTGAACATAAACAATAAAAGAAAGATTATGACTATTTAATAATCCTTTACCTTTACATCTTTAGTATAGGCTTGAATATTTGAAAAGTAATGTTTTTCCCCACTAAAGGACTTTTTTTTTTCATTCCCTCTCATCTGCTATTCCTTCCTCCAAAGGACACTTAGTAAGATGTCTTTGGTGGCTTATTATTTTAGCCTTTTAAAAAGTTGAACCCAAAGATCAAGTTAGGTAAGCATAGGCTTTTGCTTGTTCATTTTGCATTCCTACCATTTGGTTTTCTTCTGGGTATAGATGGGCATATTAGAGGAGGGGATATATTTCAAAGAAAGAGCTTAATAAAATAATTTATTGTCAGCAGGTCATCACTATTAAGCAAATCTTTTCTAAATCATAAAACTGAATAAATTACAAAGGATAGGATGAAAACCACTGTCAAAAGACACAATTTTCAAGGTGCTTTAAAAAATGATGAAAGGATCTAAACGTGAGTGAAGAATATGCAAACACAGATGAATTAACTTCTTAAAGCTGTTTCACTCTATTTTTTATTGAATTATAATTGTCATACAATGTTAAATTAGTTTCAGGTGAACAACATAGTGAGTCAATATTTGTATACATTATGAAATGATCACCATGGTAAGTCTAGTTACCATCTGTCACCATACAGAGTTATTAAAATATTATGGATTTTATTCCCTATGCTGTACATTATATCCTCATGACTTAGTTATTTTATAGCTGGAAGTTTGTACATCTTACTCCTTCAATTATTTTTAAGCTTCTTATTTTGGGAATTTCCAAACATCTACAAAAATGGAGAAAATGTTACTACTATACGTGACCCCATGAAGTCAGGAAGTGGCAATCCACTCCAGTATTCTTGCCTAGAGAATCCCGTGGACAGAGGAGCCTGAAGGGCTATGGTACATGGGGTCACAAAAAGTCGGACATGACTGAAGTGACCCAGCACATGCACATGAGGTCATCAACATGTTTGCTATGCTTGTTTCAGATTTCATGATTCCTATGATATGGTTTTTACTGATGGAATATTTTTAAAGAAAATCCTGATATTATGCTAGTTCAGTTCAGTTCAGTCGCTCAGTCGTGTCCAATTCTTTGCAACTCCATGAATCACAGCACGCCAGGCCTTCCTGTCCATCACCAACTCCCGGAGTTCACTCAAACTCATGTCCATCGAGTCGGTGATGCCATCCATCCATCTCATTCTCTGTCATCCCCTTCTCCTCCCGCCCCCAATCCCTCCCATCATCAGAGTCTTTTCCAGTGAGTCAGCTCATCACATGAGGTGGCCAAAGTATCGGAGTTTCAGCTTTAGCATCAGTCCTTCCAATGAACACCCGGGACTGATCTCCTTTAGAATGGACTGGTTGGATCTCCTTGCAGTCCAAGGGACCCTTAAGAGTCTTCTCCAACACCACAGTTCAAAAGCATCAATTCTTTGGTGATCAGGTTTCTTCACAGTCCAACTTTCACATCCATACATGACCACTGGAAAAACCATAGCATATACTAGATGGACCTTGGTTGGCAAAGTAATGTCTCTGCTTTTTAATATACTATCTAGGTTGGTCATAACTTTCCTTCCAAGGAGTAAGCGTCTTTTAATTTCATGGCTGCAATCAGCATCCGCAGTGATTTTGGAGCCCAAAAAAATAAAGTCTGACACTGTTTTTCCATCTATTTCCCATGAAGTGATGGGACCAGATGCCATGATCTTCGTTTTCTGAATGTTGAGCTTCAAGCCAACCTTTTCACTCTCTTCTTTCACTTTCATCAAGAGGCTTTTTAGTTCCTCTTCACTTTCTGCCATAAGGGTGGTGTCATCTGCATATCTGAGGTTATCGATATTTCTCCCGGCAATCTTGATTCCAGCTTGTGCTTCTTCCAGCCCAGCGTTCCTCATGATGTACTCTGCATATAAGTTAAATAAGCAGGGTGACAATATACAGCCTTGACGTACTCCTTTTCTTATTTGGAACCAGTTTTTTGTTCCATGTGCAGTTCTAACCGTTGCTTCCTGACCTGCATACAGGTTTCTCAAGAGGCAGGTCAGGTGGTCTGGTATTCCCATCTCTTTCAGAACTTTCCGCAGTTTCTTGTGATCCACACAGTCAAAGGCTTTTGCATAGTCAATGAAGCAGAAATAGATGTTTTTCTGGAACTCTCTTGGTTTCTCCATGATCCAGCGGATGTTGGCAATTTGATCTCTGGTTCCTCTGCCTTTTCTAAAACCTGCTTGAACATCTGGAAGTTCACGGTTCACATATTGCTGAAGCCTGGCTTGGAGAATTTTGAGCATGATATTATGCTATTTCACCCCTAAATAAAATAGTATATCTCAAAAAATAAAAAGAGTATTTTCTTATGTGATTGTAACACAATAACCACACCTAAGTATGCTTAAAATATCTATTCTCATATCCCTTAAGTCACTGTATGTTAACTATTAGCATTTTTAAATTTGATTTTTACCTTTACTTTCTCTTTTATAGGCATCCCCTCAACTAACAAAAGAAATCCTGTACTTTGATTAGGTTAATTTTAGCATATCCCTGAGCCACGTTTATGCCTTTCCCTGGCATGGTATGTTATTTAGAATCTTACACTATATCTGAATTCTTCATTACAGTTGGCATGATACAAGAAAATTAAATTATAGTTTTGCTAAAATTCCAAAGTTTTATAGCATGTAAAAATACTGTAACTTATTTTAAAAAATAAAATGAATCCATCATCTAGCTATAACTGTATTAAGTAATCCACTAGGTAATGTCTAGGATGTTTTCCCTGGGATCCTTTGTTTGCATATATGGGAAGCCCACTTTGGCCAAACAAAGCCAAAAAACAAATACATAAAAATTAAAAGGTAAATGACTAGAAGGAAAGGTTTAAATGCTAGCCTGAAAAATGACAGGAATCAGCCACTCTGGGAGAAGAGAGTTCTATGGAGCAGAATCTTGTGGGCAGTCTCTTGAAAGCTCTGCTATTGTGATGAGTCAGACCAATGTGTTTCCCAACCGTGTGTCACTCTGCTCTGCTCAGAGTCTCAGTCTCTGCCTTGTGCTTTCTCTTTGGCTAGGACACAGCAGGATCCCTCAAAACTGGCAGTCCCACCAACCCATACACACTGAGGCAGAGGTGGTTTCCCAAAGAAAATACAGATGTTCATGCCAGAAGAGAGAATGAATACCTAGTAGGAAAATTCAAGTGAGGCAGAATGAGAATATAGAAAACCTTCTTCTCTTTAATGACTATCCTTCATTCATATCTCATTGATGGGTCGTTGGAAACCAAGCTCTCACCAACCCTTCCTGGGTTCTCTCCTCTATATCTACGTGCTCCCATGAGGAGCTCTCTTTTCATTTGTCAGAAATCAGTGTTCCAAATGCCTACAACAGCCATGCTGCCAGAATCGATGAGTTCTGCACACCTGATGCCACCCTGCTCTCTTTTTTGGGCTGGTGAGGCTGGACTAAAAATTTCCAGTCTAATTTAAAACTTTCCATTTCCTTTTTGGCTCAGGTTTTGCCCATTTATTTCCTTTCCTTTCAGTACACTATTAGACTAAATAATACTGATTTAAAAACATGGATCATTCCCTCTGCTCTTTTCACTAGAACTGTCCCCTTCCATACACAAAGACCCCACTCTCACACATATACAGTGAATACTGGAATTTAATTGGGCCATAAGAAATTTAGTACTGTACAAGCTTGCTGTATAATGGAAGAGTTCAGAGACTATTGGTTAAAGGGATTTCATATTTTTCCTTTAAGGCCCAAAGTTCTATTCAATGTTTAAGATAAAAGGAAGTAAAGTTGTTTGCTCATTATTGCAGTTTCCAAGTGAGAATTTAACCACTCAGATTTTAATAAAAACCATTTTCTAAGGCAAAGGTCCTAGAGAGACAACAAAATTAATAAAGCTAGAAATCTCACATGAGACCTGAGAGCTTGGACCAGTCATTTCACCTTATGAATATCATAGTCCCACTTTGTAACCACATGCAAGAGCTTCAAGCAAGCTGTTCAGTTCAGTTTAGTGCAGTTGATCAGTTGTGTCTGACTCTTTGTGACCCCATGGACTACACAGCATGCCAGGCCTCCCCATCCATCACCAACTCCTGGAGTTTACTCAAACTAATGTCCATTGGGTTAGTGATGCCATCCAACCATTTCATCCTCTGTCGCCCCCTTCTCCTCCCGCCTTCAATCTTTGCCAGGATCACTTCAGTTCAGTTCAGTCACTCAGTCATGTCCGACTCTTTGCAACCCCATGAATCACAGCACACCAGGCCTTCCTGTCCATCACCAACTCCCGGAGTTCACTCAAACTCATGTCCATCGAGTCAATGATTCCATCCAGCCATCTCATTCTCTGTCGTCCCCTTCTCCTCTTGGCCCCAATCCCTCCCAGCATCAGAGTCTTTTCCAGTGAGTCAACTCGTCACATGAGGTGGCCAAAGTATTGCAGTTTCAGCTTTAGCATCAGTCCTTCCAATGAACACCCAGGATTGATCTCCTTTAGAATGGACTGGTTGGATCTCCTTGCAGTCCAAGGGACTCCCAAGAGTCTTCTCCAGCACCACAGTTCAAAAATTCTTCGGCGATCAGCTTTCTTCACAGTCCAACTCTCACATCCATACATGACCACTGGGAAAACCATAGCCTTGACCAGACAGACCTTGGTTGGCATAGTAATGTCTCTGCTTTTTAATATACTGTCTAGGTTAGTCATAACTTTCCTTCCAAGGAGTAAGCGTCTTTTAATTTCATGGCTGCCATCAGCATCCACAGTGATTTGGAGCCCCAAAAAATAAAGTCTGACACTGTTTCCACTGTTTCCCCATCTATTTCCCATCAAGTGATGAGGCCAGATGCCATGATCTTAGTTTTCTGAATGTTGAGCTTCAAGCCAACCTTTTCACTCTCCTCTTTCACTTTCATCAAGAGGCTTTTGAGTTCCTCTTCACTTTCTGCCATAAGGGTGGTGTCATCTGCATATCTGAGGTTATTAATATTTCTCCCAGCAATCTTGATTCCAGCCTGTGCTTCTTCCATCCCAGCATTCCTCATTATGTACTCTGCATATAAGTTAAATAAGCAGGGTGACAACATACAGCCTTGATGTACTCCTTTTCCTATTTGGAACTAGTCTGTTGTTCCATGTCCAGTTCTAACTGTTGCTTCCTGACTTGCATACAGGTGTCTCAAAAGGCAGGTCAAGGTGGTCTGGTATTCCCATCTCTTTCAGAATTTTCCACAGTTTATTGTGATCCACACAGTCAAAGGCTTTGGCATAGTCAATGAAGCAGAAATAGGTGTTTTTCTGGAACTCTCTTGCTTTTTCCATGATCCAGTGGATGTTGGCAATTTGATCTCTGGTTCCTCTGCCTTTTCTAAAACCAGCTTGAACATCTGGAAGTTCATGGTTCATGTATTGCTGAAGCCTGGCTTGGAGAATTTTGAGCATGACTTTACTAGCATGTGAGATGAGTGCAATTGTGCGGTAGATTGAGCATTCTTTGGCATTGCCTTTCTTTGGGATTGGGATGAAGACTGACCTTTTTCAGTCTGTGGCCACTGCTGAGTTTTCCAAATTTGCTAGCATATTGAGTGCAGCACTTTCACAGCATCATCTTTCAAGATTTGAAATAGCTCAACTCGAATTCCATCACCTCCACTAGCTTTGTTCATAGTGATGCCTTCTAAGGCCCACTTGACTTCACATTCCAAGATGTCTGGCTCTAGATCAGTGATCACACCATCATGATTATCTTGGTTATGAAGATCTTTTTTGTACAGTTCTTCTGTGTATTCTTGCCACCTCTTCTTAATATCTTCTGCTTCTGTTAGGTCCATACCATTTCTGTCCTTTATCAAGCCCATCTTTGCATGAAATATTCCCCTGGAATCTCCAATTTTCTTGAAGAGATCTCTTGTCTTTCCTATTCTGTTGTTTTCCTCTATTTCTTTGCATTGATCGCTGAGGAAGGCTTTCTTATCTCTCCTTGCTGTTCTTTGGAACTCTGCATTCAGATGCTTATATCTTTCCTTTTCTCCTTTGCTTTTTGCTTCTCTTCTTTTCACAGCTATTTGTAAGGCCTTCTCAGACAGCCATTTTGCCTTTTTTTGCATTTCTTTTCCATGGGGATGGTCTTGGTCCCTGTCTCCTGTACCATGTCACGAACCTCCGTCCAGAGTTCGTCGGGCACTCTATCAGATCTAATCCCTTAAATCTATTTCTTACTTCCACTGTATAATCATAAGGGATTTGATTTAGGTCATACCTGAATGGTCTAGTGGTTTTCCCTACTTTCTTCAATTTAAGTCAGACTTTGGCAGCAAGGAGTTCATGATCTGAGCCACAGTCAGCTCCTGGTCTTGTTTTTGCTAACTGTATAGAGCTTCTCCATCTTTGGCTGCAAAGAATATAATCAATCTGATTTCGGTGTTGACCATCTGGTGATGTCCATGTGTAGAGTGTTCTCTTGTGTTTTTGGAAGAAGGTGTTTGCTATGACCAGTGTGTTCTCTTGGCAAAACTCTATTAGCCTTTGCCCTGCTTCATTCCGTGCTCCAAGGCCAAATTTGCCTGTTACTCCGGGTGTTTCTTGACTTCCTACTTTTGCATTCCAGTCCCCTATAATGAAAAGGACATCTTTTTTGGGTGTTAGTTCTAAAAGGTCTTGTAGGTCTTCATAGAACCGTTCAGCTTCTTCAGCGTCACTGGTTGGGGCATAGGCTTGGATTACTGTTATATTGAATGGTTTGCCTTGGAAACGAACAGAGATCATTCTGTCATTTTTGAGACTGCATCCAAGTACTGCATTTCGGACTCTTTTGTTGACCATGATGGCTACTCCGTTTCTTCTAAGGAATTCCTGCCCACAGTAGTAGATATAATGGTCATCTGAGTTAAATTCCCCCATTCCAGTCCATTTTAGTTCACTGATTCCTAGAATGTGTACGTTCAGTCTTATCATCTCCTGTTTGACCACTTCCAATTTGCCTTGATTCATGGACCTAACATTCCAGGTTCCCATGCAATATTGCTCTTTATAGCATCGGACATTGCTTCTGTCACCAGTCACATCCACAACTGGGTATTGATTTTGCTTTTGCTCCATCCCTTCATTCTTTCTGGAGTTATTTCTCCACTGATCTCCAATAGCATACTGGACACCTACCGACCTGGGGAATTCCTCATTCAGTATCCTATCATTTTGCCATCAGGGTCTTTTCAAATGAGTCAGTTCTTCTCATCAGGTGGCCAACGTATTGGAGTTTCAGCTTCAGCATCAATTCTTCCAATGTATATTCAGGACTGATTTCGTTTAGGATGGACTGATTGGATCTCCTTGCAGTCCAGACTCTCTCAAGCTAACTCGCACCTATTCCAATCGCTCTCTGATGAGTCCCCAGGCCTCCTCTGCAAGACCTTCTCTCCAGCTTGTTCACCTGCCAACAAGCCCAGAGTTGGCCTGGATTTCGTCCCATTGTCCTCAGAGCTAAGTGGGCCAACACTAAACATCTAATTGCATACTTCACTCACTTTCCCTTCTCCGTCTCTCTCCAGTGTTCCGATCTGCTGGACTACCAAAGTGGGGATAAATTTGGTCTTGCTGCATCTAAGGAACGCGAGGAGGTGCAGAGAAAAACAGCAACTCTTGGTTGTGTTTCATCAGTCCTATCCCCTGACTAGTCACAGAACCAGAGCAAGAGATATCTAAAGGAAAAAAAGAACCTTTGTTGGCGGATAATTACAGTCTACTGAAACTCTATGCAGAAGTCATTGGAGATATTAATATCCCAACACCATGCTTTCCTGGTTCTATGACTTTTCTCTTCTCTGCAAGCAGGTTTTCTTTTACCTGTATATCCCCATGTTCCCAAATATGTAAATCTCCTGGCAGGTTTCATGTCCATCCTTTTTTCTCACTACTCCCCACACATACATGTTCTATTTAGTTGATCTCAGTTGGTTATCATATCCAGGGGAAGCCACATGGTAAATTTTTTTTTCACTAGTTTCATTATCAGTCGTAACTTAAGGTCTCATTACTTCTCTCCTGGACAGTTGCAGTGGCCTCTTGACTTGATTCCTTTCAGACAGTCTGGTCTCTGCCCAATCATGTCTCCAGAGAAATCTTTCCAGCATGCAAAGCTGTCAAAGCCCTACTCTCTCTAAACAATTCCAATGTCGCTGCAGTAGACACGGGACAAAATCTCAAATATTTAGCATGATAAATGCTAATGGCTATGGTCTAGACTGGGTGCCCCAACTCCCACCCCTAGCATAACCTTTCAGCCCAGTCATCACAAAAATACTTTCATTCCCTAGCATGCCTTTTGTTGTTGTTTAGTCACTAAGTTGCATCTGACCTTTTAGCGACCCCAAGCACCATATCCAGCCAGACTCCTCTGTCTATAGGATTTCACTCTTTTATAATTCTGGGCCCTTGGCTTTGTAGTTCTTCATGTCAAACTTTCATTGTCTACCAGGTGACATCAATTCAATCCTCCAGAGACAACACCAAAGTTATAATACCTTCTTTTTGAAGGCTTCCATGATTTCACCAGATTACACATTTTCTCAGTGCCCTCACAGTAACCTGTCAATACTTTTACTGTAATACTTCTTGCATTGCTACTTCTCTCTGCTGATATGCCCATTTCTCTCACTGGAGTGGAAGCTGCTCAAATAAAGGAACTGTATTTGGGTTTCCCAGGTGGCACTAGTGGTAAAGAACTTACCGGCCAATGCAAGAGACATAAGAGACTCAGGTCTGATCCCTGGATCGGGAAGATCCCCTGGAGGAGAGCGTGGCAACCCACTCCACTATTCTTGCCTGGAGAATCTCATAGACAGAGAAGCCTGGTGGGCTACAGTCCATAGCGTCGCAAAGAGTCAGATACAAGTGGAGCGACTTAACACACACACATAGTCCATGTGATTTAGTATTCCTGCTAAGTAGCACAGAACTTGGAATATTATTGGCATTATTGCTTAATAACTTAGTGAATGAGGACAAGAATGGAGAGAAACTCTTCTATAAGTGTAAAAATCTATTAAGCCTGAGCACACAAAAACAGAGATCTAGTACAGACTTCTTTGTTTGCAAATCACACAAATGCAACTTAAATTAGCTTAGGATAAAAGGAGGATTTACTGGAAAGACACTGGAATATCTCAGATAATTGAAAAAAGAATTTGTCAACAGAATAGTGTGAAAGAAAGCCTGGGAAGATATTCTGCCTGTGTGTGTGTTTTCTGGCATTGCTGCAGGTCATGACTCTGTTCCTCCTCACTGTAAACTTTGCTTCTTGGTTCAGTGGTTCTCATCACTAGCTGCACATTCAAATCACCTGAGGAGTTTTCCAGAAATACTGCCACCTGGGTCTCACCCCAGACCAAGTTGATTATTATTTCTGGGGGTTGGGGCCAGGGCATTTTGTAAAGGCTCTCAAGGTGATCCTAATGTGGGAAACAAAAAAGGCAGTAGTTCTTGGGTTTCAGATCTCATTCTCACAGCTAATGACTGTTAGTTCTCTTTCAAAAAATTCCCCATAGAATGAATCTTTTTGGTGTAGTTGGGTCCAAGGACTATTAGTGAATCCAACAGGACTGGTCAAGTGTGTGGTGTCACCTTAAATATGGGAGTTCATTTGAAGCAATAATCATTCCAAATATTGAAGATGATGTTTTTAGAAGACATTATTTTAACCCATAAAATAATATCTAATACATGACAGGAAACAACAAAATTCTGTAAAGCAATTAACCTTCAATTAAAAACTTAATTAAAAAACCATATTTACAACAAAATTTAAATTCACTAGGAAGTAAATAATTGCTTATTAGGTGACTGAATGATAACATATATTAAATGATGTTATCAACTACAAATTGGCACTTGCCATCTACTTCTACAAGGATTAAATCGTAGTGCTGCAGCTACTGATCTTCAACACTCCCTGAAAGGAGCTCAGGGTGGAGAGCAGAAATGAGACACTCTGGGCTCTGGAAAAACTGGCAAAACAGGTCTTCAGATAGTTAGGGATTTTCAGGAGCTGATTTTATGACCCCAATTCTTATATCTCCTCATATCTAGAAAAGCACTAAAATCCTTCATGGTGACCAGTGTTCCTCATGACTAGCAGAAAGCTTCTGGAAATATATGTGTTTGATTGCATGTATTCTCCCTTCATCAAAATCACATATACATATATAGTGACCTTCCCCCACCACCCACCGCTTTGGAGCAGTTTCTTAGAAGCTGTCTGAGGTGCTGTCTCCAGGGCTGCTGTCTTAATTTTGCCCCTAATAAGCCTAACTTGCACAACTCTCATGTTGTGCATTTTTTTAAATCAACTCAGTATGGTTAGTAAATAATGTCATGTTACAAAAACACAATCCTACTAAGTTTTACTTTGTTTTTTCCTTAATTCTCTACTATCTGTAAGTAATGTCAATCTTACAAACTTTTGTTGTTTGATCACTTAATATTAGGTCAGTTTAATCCTCTTTATACAGAAACAAACACAGGCCTAATTTTACCATGTGAGCCAGAGTGTCAAGTTTCAGGGCAACAGGCGGGGGCGGGGAAAGGAACAGGAAAATAGGCACAGTGAGAATGAACTCTGAATCCTGATGTCTGGGCATCTTGGGAGTAGTTGCTGTTAAGAAGTGTGGAAAGATATTTCCACTTGTGTTCAGGCAGTAAAATGAAGGGCAGGACAAGTTACAGGGAAGAAATTTGCCAGCAGGTAGATCTGTACTTGGGCAGAGAAGGTGTCACATTCCAGGGCTGATATTAAATAAGCCACAGGTGCCGAGACACCCCTGTCTGCCTTCTAGAAACCTCTCCTGGGGCTGGGGAACTGAGAAGCATCTGGAAGAGAGACAGTAGTATATGCGACCTGGCAAACGTCTTCAATGTTTCATTCTTCGTTTTAAAATTTAAATATAAATGTTTTGGGAAGTGTTGCTAGTGGCTACCCCTGGAAAATAGAACTGGAGAAAGGGGGACTTTCAGGCCTGCTTTATTTTTCTCTGTATTTTTATTTTTTTGTGATGGTTGTCATATAACATCTTTTAAACCCATCAAAATGGAAGCGAGTTTTTTTAATAAAAAATACATTATAACCATAATGACAGAGTATAAAATTTGTATAATAACTTGGAGAAACTAATCTCTTTTTTAAATATCTAATATAATTGTTGCCTTTTTTATTTTTCAATTTGCCTGCACCCCTCACTTTGCATTTGGGAATCTTAGTCCCCAGACATCTCCCAGGCACAGAGATGGAACCTGTGCCCCTTGCATTGGAAGCACAGAGTTTTAACCACTGGACCACAAGAGAAGTCCCAATATAGTTATTATCTTGACTAAATAAAGTACATTGATTCTATACTAGCAGAAAAAAAAAAAGAAAACAATCACTCTGGGAGAAGGATGGTAAAGAGAATTGATATTGGACTTGATTCTGGGTTCTTTTTTTTTTTTTTTTTTTACTTTTTTGCTGGGAAGACAACCTATAAGATGAGGAGAAAAGGATAAGAAAACTAGGAGGGGAGAGTGGAAATCCAACTTGTATACCTTTGTTTTCCCTAAAGCTAGTGATGTGGCCCTTGTTACCTTCAGCTATCTAGCACTAAAAAATAAAAGCTCTTTAGGTATTCCATGCTGTTTACAAGAAACACTGAATTTCAGTCCCTGGTGCTGAGTTCCCTGGGGATACAAACAGAACTTTCTCAGTGAAAGCCTGGCACGTTAGAAATTCATTCCTGCTTCTTTTCCTATGACTCTCTCCTGGATGAGGGGCATGGGATAAGATAGACTGTTATTATTTGTGCTATAATGCAGGAGATCTACTGTGGGAATTTAAATTCTACTGTGTATTTTAAAAATGATTATAAAAAGGCATTCAGGTACAGCAGGCCTTGTGCTCCTTTTATAAAGGTTTAAGCAAATAAGCAAACAAATGACTGGAGTGTTGTTATTGAATCTGGGTCCCCAAGGCCCAATACTTCCTCTGAATACATACATATGAGCTCCTGACTTTAGTGGGAGTCATGACTCACAGCTGAGAGCAGAAATTGCCCTTTGAATTCCTGCTACGGGGCTTTCAGAAAGAAAGAAAGAACATGAAAAAAGGGGGAAACAGTCTTGAATTTTATTCAAGGCTGAGTTACTGAGGTCTGTAATTACTCACCTCTGCCCAGTCGTCCAGCCTAAGAAGGCGCTTCTTGACCACCCCCACTACAGTGGAAGCCATATTGAAAGGTCCACATCTGAAGAAGCAGATGGATTTAGCAAACACCTTCCCACTAGATCTGATAGATAGAGTGCCTGATGAACTCTGGACGGAGGTTCATGACATTGTACAGGAGACAGGGACCAAGACTATCCCCATGGAAAAGAAATGCAAAAAAGCAAAATGGCTGTCTGAGGAGGGCTTACAAATAGCTGTGAAAAGAAGAGAAGCAAAAAACAAAGGAGAAATGGAAAGATATAAGCATCTGAATGCAGAGTTCCAAAGAATAGCAAGGAGAGATAAGAAAGCCTTCCTCAGTGATCAATGCAAAGAAATAGAGGAAAACAACAGAATAGGAAAAACAAGAGATCTCTTCAAGAAAATTAGAGATTCCAAGGGAACATTTCATGCAAAGATGGGCTCGATAAAGGACAGAAATGGTATGGACCTAACAGAAGCAGAAGATATTAAGAAGAGGTGGCAAGAATACACAGAAGAACTGTACATAAAAGATCTTCACGACCAAGATAGTCACGATAACGTGATCACTGACCTAGAGCCAGACATCTTGGAATGTGAAGTCAAGTGGGCCTTAGAAAGCATCACTACAAACAAAGCTAGTGGAGGTGATGGAATTCGAGTTGAGCTATTTCAAATCTTGAAAGATGATGCTGTGAAAGTGCTGCACTCAATATGCTAGCAAATTTGGAAAACTCAGCAGTGGCCACAGGACTGGAAAAGGTCAGTCTTCATTCCAATCCCAAAGAAAGGCAATGCCAAAGAATGCTCAATCTACTGCACAATTGCACTCATCTCACATGCTAGTAAAGTCATGCTCAAAATTCTCCAAGCCAGGATTCAGCAATATGTGAACCGTGAACTCCCAGATGTTCAAGCAGGTTTTAGAAAAGGCAGAGGCACCAGAGATCAAATTGCCAACATCCGCTGGATCATGGAGAAAGCAAGAGAGTTCCAGAAAAACATCTATTTCTGCTTCATTGACTATGCAAAAGCCTTTGACTGTGTCGATCACAATAAACTGTGGAACATTCTGAAAGAGATGGGAATACCAGACCACCTTGACCTGCCTCTTGAGAAACCTGTATGCAGGTCAAGAAGCAACAGTTAGAACTGTACATGGAACAAGAGACTGGTTCCAAATAGGAAAAGGAGTACGTCAAGGCTGTATATTGTCACCTTGCTTATTTAACTTATATGCAGAGTACATCATGAGGAATGCTGGGCTGGAAGAAGCACAAGCTGGAATCAAGATTGCCGGGAGAAATATCAATAACCTCAGATATGCAGATGACACTACCCTTATGGCAGAAAGTGAAGAGGAACTCAAAAGCCTCTTGATGAAAGTGAAAGAGGAGAGTGAAAAGGTTGGCTTGAAGCTCAACATTCAGAAAACAAAGATCATGGCATCTCGTCCCATCACTTCATGGGAAATAGATGGAAAAACAGTGGAAACAGTGTCAGACTTTGTTTTTTGGGGCTCCAAAATCACTGCAGATGCTGATTGCAGCCATGAAATTAAAAGATGCTTACTCCTTGGAAGGAAAGTTATGACCAGCCTAGATAGCATATTAAAAAGCAGAGACATTACTTTGCTAACCAAGGTCCATCTAGTCAAGGCTATGGTTTTTCCCGTGGTCATGTATGGATGTGAAAGTTGGACTGTGAAGAAAGCTCATTGCGGAAGAATTGATGCTTTTGAACTGTGGTGTTGGAGAAGACTCTTGAGAGTCCCTTGTACCGCAAGGAGATCCAACCAGTCCATTCTAAAGGAGATCAATGCTGGGTGTTCATTGGAAGGACTGATGCTAAAGCTTAAACTGCAATACTTTGGCCACCTCATGCGACGAGTTGACTCACTGGAAAAGACTCTGATGCTGATAAGGATTGGGGGCAGGAGGAGAAGGAGACAACAGAGAATGAGATGGCTGGATGGCATCACCGACTCTGTGGACATGAGTTTGGGTGAACTCCAGGATTTGGTGATGGACAGGGAGGCCTGGCGTGCTGTGATTCGTGAGGTCGCGGAGAGTCGGACACAACTGAGCGACTGAACTGAACTGAACTGAACTGAACTTCCCACAGGTATTTTTCAGATACTTGCCTCTGTCTCGATGAGTAAAGTTTTCTTTCCAGTTGCTCTCCTTTGTGTCAGTGCCAGTTCCACTTCCAGTATTGTTCTGTTCAGGTTTCTGGGAGAGGAAGGAAGGGTCAGGGGGCCAAGAAAAGCCTGGGGAACATGACTTGGGGAGCAGAGAGACACAGACGACCAAGAGGAAAACAGCAGAGCAAGACATAAAATAAGAGCATTCAGAGGACGGGATTAGAGGGATAAGGAGTTCAAGGGACAAACATGAAGAGAGAAAAACAAGAATGAAAGGATGTATGGATGACGAGGTAAATACTGAAAAAATAAATATTCTCACTTCATTTTTTAAAAAGGTACTATAAGATCTGCTCCCCCCAACTTTCTCTTGAGCACATTTTTGTTGACTCCAAGTTGGCGATGTTGTAAAATGTCAACAAATACAGACATCAGCTTCATTTTTTCTCCAGAACAAAATAGTTTGTTGGCTATGTTTATTCTAATAATATAATGGAGAGGGTTTGAGTTAAAAATTCATTTTTATGAAAGTATGACAAATTATTATGCAATCAATTATAATTACATCTAGCGTTTCATAATCAAGAAAAAAATATTAAGGTTCATGTATTAAGTTTTCAAGATTTGGATATTCCTATTTAACAAAAATAGGCATTTTTTTTTCTCAAAATAACCCCAATAGAATACAGTTTATTCATTCACTCATCCAACTAATATTTATTCCTTGTTCTAAATATTGGAACTACAAAGTAGATAAAGACCTCGAGATTTATAATTTAGTAGGAAGAGGAAGATCAATCAGTGATTGCGCCACACATTGGCAATCTTCCCAGGTGGTGTTAGTGGCAAAGAACCCACCTGCCAATGCAGGAGACAAGAGACACAAGTTCAGTCCTTGGGAAGACCCCCTGGAGGAGGAAGGGCAACCCACTCCAGCACTCTTGCCTGGAGAATCCCATGGACAGAGGAGCCTGGAGGGCTACAGTCTATAGGGTCACAAGGAGTCGGTCACGATTGAAGGGACTCAGCACGTGGGGGCAGAGGGAGGGAGAGAAAGTTATAGTCAAGACTTGTGTGAGCACAGACTGAAGGAGAATGTCAAATCAGGATCAATACCTGAGCTGGCTTCCTGAAGATGATGCTTGAGGTAGGTTTATGAGAGTGACGAAAGTTGGTGTTACAGAGAAGAAAGTAAAGATGGGGGAAAGTAAAGGAAGACAAGACACGGTACTCCAAGAACAAACTGAGTATGTCAACACAGGGAGAATTAAATGAAGGAGGTAGTGGGAGATAACTGGGAGGTAAACAGAACAAGGTTAGAAACGCTTTCTGCACTAAGCACAGGTATTCCGACTTGATCCTGAATGGTGTGAGAGACTATTGAGAACATTACACATCCGATTGATCTGAGCAGCTGTATGTTTTAGAGAATTCATCTGAAGCACAGTGAATTGAAAAGGGCTAGACTAGAGGCAAGGAATCCAGTTAGGAGGTTGCTGCAATAATTCAGGAAGATAGTGGTTTGCTTAGAGAATTACTATAGGTTTAGAGGACATAGACAGATTTGAATATATTCAAGAGTTAGAACTGACTAAAATTGGTGGCTGATTAAATGTTAGGAATGAAAAAGAATAGGAAGTTGAGCATGACATGACTTTATAATGTATATAAGCTTGTACATAAATTAAATATTATATCTAGATAGACACAATACATTGAGAGTTTCATTTCTTGGTAATGGGATTAGGAGTGGTGAAGGGGTCCAAGTTTTCATGTCTGGGAATCTGGGTAAATGGCAGTATATTCATCAAATTAAGGTGAAATTTTAAAAACAGAATTCAAAATATATGGAACCTAGGAGGAGGAGCAAGTTTTAAAGGAAACTATTTGCCTTAAGGCCAATGAATTGAAAAGCGACTAAACTCAGGATAACAGTAGAAACTGTAACTCCAGGACAGAAGATATGAATGAGTATTGAAAGAGACGAGTTCTTGAAAGAGGCTGGGAAGTTAACAGAAAGCTGGGAGAAAAGCCCAGGAAAAGTGCCATCACAAAAGTACAGGAAGGAGTGAGTTTCTAGTTGAGGTGGTGAATAGTCGCTCATGCCACAGACAGGTCGAGTCACATAATGACAAAACCACCCAGTGGGTTGGTTGTAAACTTAAGAACAGGAGTGTAAACTCTTTTTTCAAAAAGCTTCACCTGTGAAAGAGAAGTGATTGTAAGCAAGGGATTTTTCATTATCATCTTCATTATTATGATGCCTACTACTACGATGATGAAAGAGCCTTAAGGATGTTTATATGAAAAGAGGAATTAGTAGGGGAGGAACTAGAGATTCAGTTAACAGAATGATGGATGAAACAGAGTTCTTGCGAACAGCAGAGAGGAGAAATATGTATCTCACCAATGCCCTGAGGCTTCACTCATAGTTCAGTTGGTAAAGAATCTGCCTGCAATGCAGGAGACCTGGGTTCAATCCCTGGGTTGTTAAGATCCCCCGGAGAAGGGAAAGGCTACCCACTCCTGTATTCTGGCCTAGAGAATTTCATGGACTGTATAGTCCATGGGGGTTGCAAAGAATCAGACACGACTGTGTGACTTTCGCTTTCACTTTCAATGCCCTGTACAACTTTAAGGGGCACAACACATGTTGTCTTCTGTGAGTAATAAATGTGAATTTAGTCAACTAAAGCACAACTCTAGGAGTTACCATTTACACAGAATACAACTTGTGTCTCCAGAGTTGTGCATGGCTGCTGCTGCTGCTGCTGCTAAGTCGCTTCAGTCGCGTCCGACTATGTGCGACCCCATAGACGGAAGCCCACCAGGCTCCGCCATCCCTGGGATTCTCCAGGCAAGAACACTGGAGTTCTCCAATGTGTGAAAGTGAAAAGTGAAAGTGAAGTCGCTCAGTCTTGTCCGACTCGTAGCGACCCCATGGACTGTAGCCCACCAGGCTCCTCTGTCCATGGGATTTTCTAGGCTGGCAACCCTGGAAATGCACAGCATACATGGAGAAATTGCTCAATTCACCTTTATTCCCCTGAGTGACAGTTAAACTGCATCTAACACATTGAAGCTCTTCATACTGAGATCAAGGGTAACTATTAGGTGCTTACACTATTTGACAAGTACAATTGACAGAGAAGTAGAGCTTAGTGTTCTGTCTTACCAACCCAATTATCTTTCAGTGCCATTCAACACATATTTATTGAGCACCCCTCTGCCTCACTCAGGAGTATGCTAGGCTTTAAGGAATGCAGAAAAGATGCTAAACAGTCAGTAGCCTCAAACTAATTATAACCTGGTTTGAAAGACAAAACATATCTACTCACTCAAACTGTTAGGAGATACTGCAAAATAATGTGTGAGAGAAACAAGCGCTAAAGGTTAAAAAGAGTTTCATTTAATTGAGAGAAAAGGAAATTTAAGATCATCTTGTTTACTGGTTTTCAAACTGTGCTTCCTGGAACCCTGGGGCTTCATGGCGTTGCTGCAGGAGTTTCACAAAGAATGATGTATTCTCTGCCAAACACTGAAGATTTAAATTGCTCCTGGAGGTTCACCACGGCAATGTTTGTAATAACAAAAAATTAGAAACAAACTAAATGTCTTTCAATAGGGGTCTAAGTAAATTATGGTGCCTTCATACAATAGCATACTAAATAGCTGCTTTTAAAGGAAAAAGAAATCTGTATGTATTGTTAGAGAAAGATGTTCAAGATCTATAATTAAATGGAAAATGTAAGTTACAGAGAAATATCCATAGTATAATCCTATGTGTATAAAACAAGAGATATGTGTATGTACATGCATGCATATAGATATGTATACCTTGTTTATACATTAAGTATTATTTCTGGAAAGATACAATGTATTGAGAGTTTTATCTCTTGGGGAGGCTGGGAGGCTGGGAGTAGTATTGGGAGGAAATAGAAAATTATCAGTCTAGGCTAAACTCTTTATTTTATTGAGAGAAAGAGGAATTTTTTTGAGATTGAGGAAACTTTATTGAGATTGAGGAATACTGTGACTTATCCTAGGTCACACGGGCAGTATTAGTCAAAACCAAAACTGAAACCCAGTCTCTGGATCTGTTATTTACTTCTCATCATACCTCAGGACAAGATAACTATGGACAGGAATCGTGTACAGAAGCTCAGTATTTCTTGCCTCTATTTCCAACATCCGCCCTCTTTCTCTACCACAATTCATCTCTCATTTATTTTCTATCGTGTACACACTAGCTTTTCTCTTTCCAGTTGACTCATCAAGCAGGGGTGCTCAAAGTAGCTGTGAACTGTTGTACTGAAGAGGATTTTAGTCCTTGAAGGACCAAGTCTGTCTTCTCTTTGGGCCGTGGGGCAGCCAGTGGAAGACACATTTAGTGTGTACTGGTTCAGTTGAAATCCCCATAGAGTTCACAGATTCCCTGGGCAACAGTGGTTCCATACCCAAGCAGGAGATGCCTCTAGGTATGATTTTCCTCTGCTGTCACTCCATGTGGGACCTTAGGTAAGTTGCAGGGCTCTTCCGTGCGCAAGTTTCCACATTTGTAAACAGGGACATTGTTTGAGCCTCTCACCTTACTCTGGGTTGCTGAGAAAATAAAATGATACAATGGACATAGGACTGTAATATTTCTTATCATTTTCGGGAGGATAATATATTATGATGGAGTCAGAATCCAAGCTCTGTCTCTCCCTAGTGTGTGGCTTTAGGCAAGTTGTATGCCTCTGCGTGATCAATCTTTTTCTATTAAATGAGACTGATCCCCTGGTGGCTCAGTGGTAAAGAACCCATCTGCCAATGCAAGAGACACAAATCGGATCCCTGGGACTGGAAGATCCCCTGCAGAAGGAAATGGCAATCCACTCCAGTATTCTTGCCTGGGAAATCCCACGGACAGAGAGCCTAGTGGGCTCTAGTCCATGGGGTCACAAAAGAGTTGGACCTGACTTATCAAGTATAACAACAGTAACACCTAACTCCTAGAGTTACTTTCAGGCATAAATGAGATAATGGATGCAAAGGGTTTAACTCAGTGTTTGACACAGGAAGCACTCAAATATGGTTAGTTTTTTACTATCTTGTTGTTGTTACATTTTAAAATGTTATTAGGTGCCTGTTTGGATCTATCCGTAGAAGGTCACTTCAACCTTGTCTCATTTTAGTCGTTAATATTATTCCAGATTCTCTTGTGAATATTAAGCAAACCAAGAAATCCATTTTATGTCAAGAAATCAGGCTATTACTTCTGTTCAGTTATGTAAGTATTTATTTTTATTAAGCAACTATCATGTGCAAGATTTCAGGCTAGGCTTTGGAGTTACAGAATGAAAATGATACTGTCCCTGCTCTCAAAATGTTTTGATTCCAGTGGGTTCATCTGTCATTCTCAAACTCAAGTGATGGTTCCTGGCCCAGGCAAAACTAATGGTATACCTTGCAGACACAGGATGAAGCATAGCCATGGCAGCAACAATTGATTTGCAGGCCACAGAAGCGGTGTGAATTATATAACTCAGATTTCTTCCAACTTTTTGATTTTAGGATCTTCTTACACTCTTAAAAAGTATCGAGGATCCTAATAAGCTTTCTAAAATATGGGTTAGAGTTAGGAAACTGGACAGATTCTTGCAAAATAATGAAACTGTACCACTATCTTATACCATCCACAAAAATTAACTCAAAATGGATTAAAGATTTTAAGACCTGAAACTGTAAGATTCCAAGAAGATGACCAGGAGGTTAACTCCTTGACATCTATCTTGGCAATGATTTCTTTCTTTTTTTTTTAATTTTGGCACCAAAATCAAAGGCAACAGAAGCAAAAATAAACAAGAGGGACTACATCAAACTAAAAAACCTGCACAGCAAAGGACCATCAAGAGAATTAAAAGGCAACCTATGGAATGGGAGAAAATATTTAAAAATCATATATCTCATAAGGGGTTAATATCCAAAACATATAAAGACTCATAAATTCCAGTAACAAAACAAACAAAAAACCCAAACAATCTAATTAAAAATGAACAAAGGAACTGAATAGACATTTTTCCAAAGAGGACATAGAAATGTTCAAAAGGTACGTGAAAAGGTGCTCAACATCACTAATTGTTAAGGAAATGCAAAGAAAAACTACAATGAGATACAATATCATGCCTGATAGAATGGCAGTCAAGAAGGGGACAGAGGATAGCAAGTATTTGGTAAGGTAACTGAAGAAAGAGGAACTCGTGTACTATCAGTGGGAATATAAATTGTTGCAGCCACTGTGAAAAACGGTATGGAGGTTCCTCAAAAGATTAAAAACAAAACCAAGATACTGCAGTTTCACTTCTGGGTATATACCCAAAGGAAATGAAAACAGGGTATATGAGGAATATCCATCAATAGAAAAATGGATAAAGAATATGACACACACACAGTGGAATATTATTGAGAAAGGAGAAAAGTTCTGAGACACCATAGATGGACCTCACGGGCATTATGCTAAGTGAAATAAGCCAGGTAAAGACGCATACCACATGGAATAAACATGTGGAATCTGAATAAAAGTCAGACTCATGAAAACAGAGAATAGAAAAGTGGCTACCACCTGGAGGGACAGCAGAGATAGGGAGAGGTTGGTAAAAAAAGTTCAAACTTTCAGCTATAAAATGAATAATATCTGGGGATTTGATGTATAACATAGTGACTATAGTTGATAACATTGCATTGTATAACTGAAATATACTAAGAGAATAGAACTTAAATGTTCTCACCAAAAAAAGAAAAAGGAAAAAAACAAAAGGATAAATATGTGAGGTGATGGAAATGTTATTTAACTTGGTAGGAGGAATCCTTTCATGATGTATATAAGTATCAAATGATAACAGTCTTTAATATCTTAATATCTTTTAATATCTTGCACCTTGTCAATTATATCCCAATAAAAATGAAATAAAATAAAATATGAAATAGTGTTATAGTTATTGTTGTTAATTGTATTAGAAATTGAAGCAAAACCATTTAAAATATTTATTTATTTAAATAACATGTTAATTACCATTCATATTAGCATATTAAATAAAATTAAATTTAAAATTAAATTATAATTTAAAATTATTAAAAATAAGAATAAGCCAATTATATGTTAATAAAAATAACATTTTTGAAAAATAATTTATAGCTATGGCTGTTATAGAATAGATAATAACTTATTGAGTTTAACTTATCTTTGGAGAAGAAGAAAGTGAAAAAATGACTTATTTCATGATGGTGAATAGACTCTTCTAGCAGTGGTACCAGGATGACTTTCCATGATGTGTGATTCAGTCATATGTACACCCATCCAGACATCTTTGTGGCTTAGGTTTTGAGGCTATCAATCTTATCCCGACCTCACACTGTCCTTTTTTTCTCTGTCATTGAGAATTGCCTGTTCATGGATGTTCCTAAGGGATGAAGGTTATATACTGAGTAATGGAGAAAGAACCACTTGGAAATTCTGACGTTTGGGTTTTCCAGCCAAAGACGTTGGATGAGACATTATTAAGAGCCATAAATGTAGCCTGAAACAGACAGAGCATAGCCTCAGCACCATGCAGGAAGAGAGAGGGGATTAACTTTTTAAACTTCCACTTTTATTAAAAGCAGTTCAACAACCAAATCCAAACATTATATTGCCACCTTTGCTTCTTGTCAGTTAGTCTTACTTCGCTCAAAACACTGTGAGTTTCCTAAACCTGAGCATGTTTCTTATAATTCTGCGCTTTCCCTTTCTTTTGACCATAATATTTAACTTGGTGTTAAATACTTAGCTGGTCTAACATATCCAAAGTGAAAGCCATCACCTTCTTTTTGCTGTTTTCTTCTCTATATCCCAATGGCTATATATGGTATCATCCTTTCCCCAGCTATCAAGGATAGAAAAATGTAGTCATCTTTGATTTTTTTTTTCTCCTTCTCTCTGCCAGTTCTAGTTTTACAAAGTCTGAACACGATGAGGTAGAAACATGTAATGATTTTGCAGTTCACTGTTTTCAACAATGTTCTGTTCATCTTCCCTTCAGTTCAGTTCAGTTCAGTCGCTCAGTCGTGTCCGATCTTCCCTTCTCTCTCCCTTAAAACATCCTAAGCTGATCACACAGCCTTTGGTTACTTTCTGTAGCCCAGAACTGACTCATTTTCAGTTACCTAAAAGTCTAATCCAGGTCAAATCAAACCTTTATTTTGTTTCTGACTCATATTGCGTCACCTATCCTACAGATCAAGTTTGACCCAGATCTGGAGTGACCCCAGTTGGAGGGTCAGGCCCCAAGTTGGGAGCCTCTTACCATTCCTAAGTGGAATCTTAAGACTTTGATAATTAGTGAATGACTGTGTGTCTCCTCTTCATCCCTTTCCACATGGAAATGTTTATTGAGATTATCCTGCTCTTGTGTCTTTACTGTATATTAGGTGTGTAGGGGGAAAAGCTTATTATTTCATGTATAGGTCTTTGGATTAAAATGGACATCATCCAGACCTAATGTAGGGAATATCACAAGGTCTTGAACTTTGGGCCTAGTTTCATAAATAGATAGGAATTTTGGATTGTCTCTTTTGGGGACAGGATAAATACAGGGTGCAGAAAGGAGGGAATGGTATTATGCTATCAAAGGGGTAGAGGGTAACAGAATGTATTCTTTTTTAAGAAAATTTTATTGGTGTATAGTTGATCTACAACGTTGTGTTAGTTTCAAGTATACAGCAAAGTGAATCAGTTTTGCATGTACATATATACTCTTTTTTAGGTTCTTTGCCCACATAGGCCACTACAGAGTACTTAGCAGTGTTTCCTGGGTGTTGCTGCTGCTGAGTCACTTCAGTCGTGTCCGACTCTGTGTGACCCCATAGACGGCAGCCCACCAGGCTCCCCCGTCCCTGGGATTCTCCAGGCAAGAACACTGGAGTGGGTTGCCATTTCCTTCTCCAATGCATAAAAGTGAAAAGTGAAAGTGAAATTGCTCAGTCATGTCCGACTCTTAGCGACCCCATGGACTGCGGCCCACCAGGCTCCTCCATCCATGGGATTTTCCAGGCAAGAGTACTGGAGTGGCTTGCCATTGCCTTCTCTGTTCCTGGGTGTTATTTAGTAGTATTTAGTAGTGTTCCCTACAGTAGGTTGATAGATTGTATTCTTGTTCACAATATTTGCTGCTCCTCCCTCAGGGAAACTACACATGCCTGCCCAATGACCTCAGGTTTGCCCATGTGACTTACCATGGACAACAAAATAAGGGTAAATGTGGTATGTGCCATTTTTGAACAGAAAAACCAAAATACCTAAAGTCACGATGCCTGGACCCCAGAGTGAAGAGAACTCCTAGCTGAGCCCCAGTAGAGCCCCATCAGATCTCAGCCTACATGTAATGTGAACCAAGAACAGGTTTGGTGCCATGAGCTACCAACACGTGGGGGCTGTTTATTATCACTTATAACAGCTAAACTTGCCAGGCCTAAATTGCTTGCTAAATCCTTAAATGGCTTGCTAGTCTTGTGTTTCCTCTCCTCCTCAGTCTTTGATTATTCAAGGCCACTTAGTTGAAACTGGATAGACTTTGCTTTGAATCCTCGCTCCACCACCTTTTATCTGTGTAATCTTGGGCAAGTTACTTGACCTCTCCTCTCATCAGGTCATCTTAAAAATGAAGCAAAGGATATTAGGATATTATTTTGATTAGAGAATTAATATCTCATCCATGTCTGGCATAATATAAGTACTGGATAACAGTTTTCTACTCAACTCTTATTTTTCACCCAAGAGGAGGGTAGAATTCATCATTGACTTAATCTTTTTGTTTTTGTTGTTCTTGGAATTTCCCAGGAATACTTCTAGCTTCTGTTTTTTACTTGAAAAATTTAAGAAATATGGTTACTATTCCCAAATATATGCTATTCTTACTAGTAGGAGATTTAACTTATGCTGTTCTACTCCTCCACCTCTGAAGTCTTTATGCACTTTATTTGTAATTTCACAATGTAATAAAGCTACAGGCTTTTGTATTTAAGTCTCATCCTCATCCTCGTATGCTATATTCTAAGTTCTATGAAAGCAGAAACTATATTTTACTGCTGATAACTGTGTAGGACCTAGAATACTGTCATATATGACAGTTCACAAAATCAGTAAATAAATGGTGAAATTAGTTTAAGGTTATTTGGGTGTGTGTGTGTGCTCAGTCACTTCGGTTGTGTTCAACTCTTTGCAATCCCTTGGACTGTGGCCTGCCAGGCTCCTCTGTTGATGGGATTCTCCAGGCAAGAATACTGTAATGGATTGCCATGCCCTCCTCCAAGGGTCTTCCTGACCCAGGGATCAAACTTGAGTTTCCTGCAATGCAGGAAGATTCTTTACCCACTTAGCCACCTGAAAAGCCCTTAAGGCTATTTGAGTACAGAGATTTTTCTATGAGTATGTGCCCCACTGATCTATCAAAATAGAAGCTTTATGTCTCAATCTTCCATAGACAGACCTTCTTGGAAGAGGCCTGACCGGTTCCCTTCACAAATTATGGCATGTGTCTGAATGAGGCATGCAGAGCAAAGGTTCTCATTTAAAATATTTTCTCATGGTTAGAAAATATCATTTGGAAACTTAAAAGCTGTAGACTGCTTTTAAAAAATAAATAAAAAATTTTGAATTGTACATTGCTTTTGTTTTTAAGCAAACTAAAGTTCCTAGCTGACTTCTGTTTGTTTGTTTTCTCTGGGAACCAAGTAGCTGCACTACACCCAAGTGTGTATCATTTCACGACAATGACTCAGAAAGCAGTACAGATGTCATGGCTTACCTAGTCCCTAAAAAATGCCTACCATGCAGGAAATGAAATAAGGTTCCTGGACTCAGCAGAAACGGGGTGAGGATAAAGAGGCTGCTTTGAATTTGTGGGCTTTCCCAAACTGCTTTGGAAATATCTCATGCAAATCCAAACAGTATCTGGGTCACAGATAGTTTTTGACCAGTATTTTCTGAATATACTGTTGGTCTTCTAATATATATAGAGGTAGTAGGCCTATTTGGAAGATAAAATAATTTGAATAATTTAGATAGTTTGATACCTTTCTACCAATGAGGATCTTTTTCCTAACTGTCTGTCATTCTAGGAACAATTTTCAAGGCCAAAATTTTATTGTGCTGAACAACAAATAAAATCCAGTCATCTAGTGCTTTTACCAACAACTTAAATATGCATGACCTATTGTTTCTGAATATGTCTTTTTTGTGCATATATATACATATAACAATTTAGTCCAGCTTTTTAACCAAGAAACAGCTTGCTGAAGATATGAATTGTATCATTGTATTTGACAAAACATTCAGTCTGTAACTCATTACTTTAGAAGCCTGTCAAAAGCTATTAGAAACTTTCTCTTTAGTCTTGGTGATAACAAACCAA
The DNA here is from genome assembly GCF_049115385.1 of Moschus berezovskii. Taxonomy (NCBI): domain Eukaryota; kingdom Metazoa; phylum Chordata; class Mammalia; order Artiodactyla; family Moschidae; genus Moschus; species Moschus berezovskii. The sequence goes on from NC_142461.1 coordinate 85,540,853, forward strand.
AAGTACCTAGAATTCTATGGGACATAGACTGTCAGAAAGTGTTGAATGCACCATTTTGTGGGGGAAAGCAGAGAGACCTTTACAAGAAGACCTCAATATGCAAATAGAGAAAAGTTTAAAATATGCAAATTAAAAAGATTTAAGAATGGGAAGGATTTAAGAAGAGAGAAATCATCATGCAAAGCAAATTATTTCATACCTCACTTTGACACCCTGGCTTGGATACTATTCTGAAAATGGGGTTGTTAAATGTCTGCCATGACAGAGAAGTTTTTCAGGGGAAATCCCAAAGATGACCACAGCCTAAAAATGCACAGCTTAGAGGGGAGTTTCCAATGGACTTGGCCATTGGCCAAGCGCCAGGTCATTCATTCAAATTATTCCCCACAGTACAACTAAATGCTTGCCCTGGTCTAGTATGGCACTTATGCATAGAAAATAGGATTTAGCATGAGGAATCCTCCAGCAGGAGAAATGAACTGTGAAGGAGAGAGCTTGAGTCTTACTCAAGGACCTCAGCTAATATACTGTTGAAGATTATCAGCTCTTACTGAATTTGAATCTACACGTTATAGCTTGCTCATTTGGGGCTCTGGTAAAAAACAGCACCAACAAATGACTATAAGATTGTTTGTCTTACAATACAGTTTTTCTCTTTTTCTAATTTGTGGGGAAGGTGAAGAACCATCTGTAGGCATCTTTTTTATAAGCAATACGCATACAGAAAGTGAAAAGGAGAAAAAAATAAACTTTAAAACTACACATCATGACATTTTGACACTGAGTAATTTACTGACATTTTAGTTCACACCATCACATTTCAAGTCAAGTATAGAAGTGTTTTATCCAATAACAACAATGAGAAAATGGAGCAAGAATGAGGCTTGGAGTCTGATGGACATGAGCTTAAATACTGCTTCAGTTTATGGGCATATCATTGAAACTTTGTGAGCCTCAGTTTCCTCATCTTCAAGATAAAAATCAATGCTAATACTTTTCTCTTTCACTTATTGTGAGATTGAATGATCTGAATTAAAGAACCAGACTACATCTCTCAAAGACGTGGAATCTGACGTTTTTTTTTATGTTCCCAATGGTTGGCAAAGAGTAGACATTTATAAACGTTTAATGAATGAATGAACAAATGACATAGTGAAGCATTAGCAGGTACAGGCCTGGCTCAATAAATGTAAGTGCTCAACAAATATTACTTTTCTCTGGGTAAGGTAGCAGTGTGATTACTTGCAAAGTGCAGCATGATATATTAACTCACTCCCTCCACACCAGGACTTGAATTTTGACCTAGATGAGAATAAAACAGGCCTCCGCCACTGCTGCTGCTGCTCCTAAGTCACTTCAGTTGTGACCGACTCTGTGCGACCCCATAGACGGCAGCCCACCAGGCTCCCCCATCCCTGGGATTCTCCAGGCAAGAACACTGGAGTGGGTTGCCATTTCCTTCTCCAACGCATGAAAGTGAAAGTGAAGTCGTTCAGTCATGCCCGACTCTTAGCGAACCCATGGACTACAGCCTACCAGGCTCCTCCTTCCATGGGATTTTCCAGGCAAGAGAACTGGAGTGGGTTGCCATTGCCTTTTCTGAATAAAAAAGGCAACATTGCCAAATATAGAATTGCCATTTGAGGGGAAATGTAGGGAAGAACAAACCTTATCATGACAAAATCTTTTGCATAAGTGAGATATCATTTTTTCTGCTGAATTCTGCAGTTTGGCCATGGGGATGCAATTGTATTCTTTCAGTAATTATTTACTCCTTTAATAAAAAAACACCTAGTTTTTTGGAGAATTTGTTTAAGGTAAACATACCTCAAAATATTCTCCTGAATTAGACTGTTATTTGCCATATTTTTCATGTGAAAAGTCTGAGCAGATTATTAAATTGGAGTCACCTATTTGTCATTCAATATTCTAGCAATTTAAAAATCATGTAATTTAAATAAATGTTTAGATGATTATTTCCATACATGTGATTATTGTATTTGTTATATTATACACAATGGACCTAATTTTTCATTTCATTGTAAAGGATACTGTTATTATAACTTAAGCCATGTAATTTTCTTTCTTTTTTTTTTTTTTGGCCAACAGAAACACTGAGAAAAATAACATTTCCAACATATATCAGAATTACTTTGAATATCTGTTTATAAATTATGTTAGGAATAAGAGTATAAAAAGTATCATATAAATGACATAAGGGGGAGTGAATGCATGAGTTGAAATTTATTTATATAGGAGTTTCTTTTCAAATAATCTATACAGGAAAGGATGAGTTAATGTCATTTTCCTGAAGTTATGCTCTCATTCTTGAAGACACACTCCGTGTTAGCAATCTCAGGGCTCGCTTTTTAGTAAGTCAAGACATCACTGGAGTAATCATAAATCTCTATACATGACGGAAATTTTGAGTTAATTGGATTACAAATTCTTGGTGTGATAACTCAGGACTGGCATTGATGAGTATGACTTTTTCAAGACAGACAGGCATGGACTATAAGAATGAATTGTATATCCAAGATGTAAACCCTTGTGCTCCGACTACAAAATTTAAATGTTACTAAATTCACAGAAAGTTCCTGAGTGAACCTAAATGGGGGGTGGAGGAAGATTCATTGAAAAAGAAAAGGCAACATGTAAGAGTACAAAAACTCAAAATCAAGAGGAAAAACATGAATTATTTTGAGCAGAAGTGGGAAGAACTAATATAATATTCCACATTATAGCAACTAAGTATTTTGGGCTATCTTCTATCATAAACAGTAAAATACAGAGCAGATTATAGATTTATTTTTTTAGGGTGCAGATTTATAGCTTTTAAATTCAGAATCTAGAAAAACAAACCAGGAGATGGGCACATTTTTCTGACTCATGAGAGGGAAACTGATGACTTCATTCAGCCTTAGAAGTTATAACTTTAAGATCTGTAAAGCTTTCCTTTGCCTAATAATATACAGGCATTCCATAGATATTATTGGTGTCACACTTTCACATTTTCACCTTGGGAACATGGCGTATATGAATCACTATTATCATAGATAATAGCAATAAAAGACCATTGATAATGTTTGGACTGTTAGCCACTATAGCTTTTGAATGAGAACTCTGCAATTATTATCACAGCTCTGTTCCAAGGAAGTGATCATAAATAACACAGTGGGCCAAGACTCAAGCCCTCCAGGGATCTGGAATTACTTTCACTACTACAAGGTGCAGGCCTTGTATTTGAAGAATATAGAATCCTTTTGTGCATACTTATACATATGGATCACAATAAACTGTGGAAAATTCTTAAAGAGATGGGAATACCAGACCACCTGACTTGCCTCTTGAGAAACCTGTATGCAGGTCAGGAAGCAACAGTTAGAACAGGATGTGGAACAACAGACTGGTTCCAAATAGGAAAAGGAGTGTGTCAAGGCTGTATATTGTCACCCTGCTTATTTAAATTCTATGCAGAGTACATCATGAGAAACTCTGGGCTGGAAGAAGCACAGGGTGGAATCAAGATTGCCGGGAGAAATATCAATAAACTCAGATATGCAGATGACACCACCCCTATGGCAGAAAGTGAAGAAGAACTAAAGAGCCTCTTGTTGAAGGTGAAAGAGGAGAGTGAAAAAGTTGGCTTGAAGGTCAACATTCAGAAAACTAAGATCATGGCATCTGGTCCCATCACTTCATGGCAAATAGATGGGGAAACAGTGGAAACAGTGGCTGACTTTATTTTTCTGGGCTCCAAAATCACTGCAGATGGTGATTGTAGCCATGGAATTAAAAGATGCTTACTCCTTAGAAGGAAAGTTATGACCAACCTAGACAGCATATTGAAAAGCAGAGACATTACTTTGTCAACAAAGGTCCATCTAGTCAAGGCTATGGTTTCTCCAGTGGTCATGTATGGATGTAAGAGTTGGACTATAAAGAAAGCTGAGCGCCAAAGAATTGATGCTTTTGAACTGTGGTGTTGGAGAAGACTCTTGAGAGTCCCTTGGACTGCAAGGAGATCCAACCAGTCTATCTTAAGGGAAATCAATCCTGAATATTCATTGGAAGGACAGATGTTGAAGCTGAAACTCCAATACTTTGACCACCTGATGTGAAGAGCTAACTCATTTGAAAAGACCCTGATGCTGGGAAAGATTGAGGGCAGGAGGAGAAGGGGACGACAGAGGATAAGATGGTTGGATGACATCACTGACTCAATGGACATGGGTTTGGGTGAACTCCAGGAGTTGGTGATGGACAGGGAGGCCTGGCATGCTGCAGTTCATGGGGTCACAAAGAGTCAGACACGACTGCGCGACTGAACTGAGCTGATACACATAGATAATGAAACCTTCTCCCACTGATCACATTAATGTGATTTTCTATATTTTAGGAAGAGGCTTCATTTCAATTCCTATGACAGTCTCCAGTTTCTTATTGGGAGTAGAAGTCCAACCAAAGCCAGACTGTTCCCCTGAGGCAGTGGTAGTGTGCTAAACCTCAGCCAACTACTTACTGTCAGGGGCCACAGTGTGTCTTTGTTTATCATTTCCCACTCGTCTTGCCACAAAGCCCTGGTTTAAGGAATTCCACCCTAAGTGGCATCCAAATTATATTGTTGTAGTAGATACTCTTGTGCTTTGCCTAAATCCACTCTTTTGGGTTGACATGCCTGCTATAAACTGCACTGAATCCCCCCAAATTTATATGTTGAAGTCCTAACTCCCAATATGGTGGTATCAGGAAGTGGGGCTTTGGGAATTAATTAGGCTTAGATGAGATCGTGAGAGTGGGTGACTCCACCATGAGATGTCTTGTTATAGGAAGAGGAAGAGAGAGCAGAGGGCTTGCTCTCTCTCTCTCTCTGCCATGCAAGCACAGTGAAAAGGCAGCTGTGTGCAAGCCAGGAAGAGGGTACACATTCAGGGACCAAACTGGCCAACACCTTGATCTTAGACTTTCCAGTCTCCAAAACAAATTCCTGTTTCTAAGCCAGCCAATCCATGGTGTTTTGTTATGGCAGCCCAAGCTGACTAATGCAATTATCTATTCCTCAGCTACTAAGAAAATCAACCACTGAGGCTCACAGTTGTGTCCCTCACTGAGCACTGCTTTGCCCAAGGTTACAACCCTTTCTAAATAGGAGGCCAAGGCCAGAATGGGGAGCTACAAAGATTCAGCTCTTTTGCCTAATTTTGTGAAACTCCCAGTGGCCATCACAGCCTCCCCTGAAGGACTAGCCAAAAACTCAATCGCAAGCAGAGTGCTGGCCAACTCCTTCCTTTGTCTAATCTCGCCTTCCTCACTTCCACGCAGGTCTCTCCCCTGAGATCACCTTCCAGTGAACCTTCTGCGTGGCACTCACTGACTCAGAGTCTATTTCCAGGGAATCCTATTTAAGCCAGCTGCTGCTACTGCTAAGTCACTTCAGTCGCGTCTGACTCTGTGTGACCCCACAGACGGAAGCCCACCAGGCTCCCCTGTCCCTGGGATTCTCCAGGCAAGAACACTGGAGTGGGTTGCCATTTCCTTCTCCGATGTGTGAAAGTGAAAAGTGAAAGTGAAGTCGCTCAGTCGTGTCCGACCCTTAGCGACCCCACGGACTGCAGCCTACCAGCTCCTCCATCCATGGGATTTTCTAGGCAAGAGTACTGGAGTGGCCTGCCATTGCCTTCTCCACTTAAGCTAGCTATGATCCCGTAATTGCGAATAGTATCACTTCTTATCAACTTTTAATGTTCTGCCTCACCCATCAGAATCCTAAACAAAAAAGTTATTCTGGTTGCTTGTTAACAGCAAAAGTTATTTGCTTAATCCTAAATTACAAAGTTGACAGTCTGTGGAATCAGTCCTTCATCTTAGAAATCTAGGTCTCTTCCTTCTTGCCTAGTCTCCTCTTCTCAGTATCTAGTTCCCTCTTGCTTTAGGCTCTTAACACACCTCCACCCAGCTGTTCCATGTGCCAACAAAGTGGCAACTACTTTCTTCTCATCAAATCCTCCATCATCAGATAATGCTCTCATCTAGGCCTCAAGGTGGACGTTTGAGTCAACCAGTTCACAAGTGTACAAGTGAAGTAACAGTAGATAATTGGTTTTTGCCAGGTTATTTTTGAGAAGGGTCTTTTCTCTTTTTTCTTTTCTCGTTACTTACATCCTTCCCTCTCTTTCCTCCCTCCCTGCCTCCCTTCCTTCTTTCTTTTCTTTCTTTCAAAATGTGGGAATGGGAGATTTCCAAGGACAGCGACACCAAATGGCATGCTAAGGCATCTAAAGTGTTAGCCACCAGCAAACTCCACACTACTGTTTTTTCTTTATATTTTATCCTTTTCAAAATTACTTCTTTTGTCTACTTCTGAATCCAACATTTCTCTAAAAGCACTATATTTTTTCACAATGGTGCTCTTGAAAGCAATAGTGAAGATTCAGACAGAGAGCAGGCAAGAAGCGATGTGATTGGGAATTGGGCCATGTCTACTAATGCTGTGTTCCCTTAGATCCTTATTTATCTAACCTCCCTGGTGATGGCTGAGCTGTCTTCCGGAGACTGGATGCCATGCAAAGTCATGTTCAGAGAAACTCCAGTCCAACTTTAGGATCCACAAGGACAGTATAGATATTTACTGTAAGTAAAGAGGTGAAATGAGTTTTACAGGATGTATCACACAGAACATTTCTGAAGAGTCATTAGGCTTCTCTGCGTCTCCCTAAAATCTCCTACATGTGTCTCCCGCTCCACTCCAGTGTAGTTCCCTCGATATTTTGCCGACATAGCTTTGACCCCTTGTCTACACTGCATCCTCATATTCTACCCTCCCCAAGTGGGCCTGTTCTGCCTGGCTCCCTGGAAAGGGATATGTGGTCTTTGGCTCTGCCTTTTTCACTGTGAGAATTCACATGCTTTCTTCCCCAGAAATTCTGCTGAATAACATTCCCACTCCTATCATACAACTAACTGACCCACTGACTCATCCACAGAGTACAGTACCACAGGAATCTGACAGACAAAAATAGCCCTGTCCTTCTCTAGGGCCAGGAATCATAGCTACAAGAAGCAGAGACAGGAAAGAGAAAGGGAGACAGCTCAAGTCTGATTAGTTCTTTCAGAAGAGTGAAGATATCTTTAACTTTTTAAAAAGAAATCCTCACCCCACCTCCCTTTTATTTATAAAACATCAGATACATAGTAGGTATTCATTTCATGGGCTTCCCTGATGGCTCAGCAGTTAAGAATCCACCTGCAATGCAGGAGCCACAAGAGCCACAGTTGTGATACCTGGGTCAGGAAGATCCAGGGCATGGAGTAGGGCATGGCAACCCATGCCAGTATTCTTGCCTGGAGAATCCCATGGACAGAGGAGCATATCGGGCTAGGGTCGATGGAGTTGCAAAGAGTCAGACATGACTGAAGCAGCTGAGCACACATGCACTTGCTTCATATTGGTTATTGAATATCATTCTGAAAAAAAGACAAAATGAAGAGATTTCTAACTAATCTCAAATAGACTTTATGTAAATTTTCGAAATCTTATGAATTCCCTTAAAACTTATCCCTAATCAAATATATTTACAGAAAAAATAAGCAAATATGGGATTATCTACCATGTTGTGTTATTTGGACTACTGCTACTGGCTAGTTATGAGTTGACTGTACTAATAAAAATCTAAAATAAATGCAATATCAAAATCAAGATAGAGGGAAGAGGAGTAACATTTGTTGAGTATACGCATTAAAGCTAGCTGCTGTCCACATGTATTCCTTCATTTATATTGCAGTGACTCTCTGAAGGCTGTGCTGTTGTCTCATTGTTTGAATGAGGAAACTGAGGCTCAGAGTGGTCATGTAACTTGCCCAGGGTCACATGAACAAAAGCAATAAGGTGGACTTGCACTCAGATCTGTCAGGCTCCCAAGTCTGTGATCTTTATCCACTACAACACGCAGCTTTTTGATTCTGGATTTTATTCTACTTTGGGGAGTTGTCTTGGGCTTGCTCTAGCTATTTTGTAGATGATGAAGAGTCATTTCTGTCTAGTTAAGCCTTAAACACCAAAGAACAAAGTACATCATATTTCTACATATGAAAAGCCATTTGGAGTGGAGTGTAGAGGATTGTCGTTTCGAAGCACTCTCACACATAGTAATTGCTGACCCAGTACAAGAATCTAACACAAATTGCCAGAGTCTTATTTATTATATTGTACGCAAGCCAGAAAACCTAGAAATCCAGTTCGGTATTGGCTTTCCAACTCCTGAGCTGAAAGGGAGCCAGGTAAAGCAAGCTGCCTTTCTCATTGTGTTTTTTCCAGAGGCCCCAAGCTAAGGCATCAATCACATTCACCCCTTTATTCCAACTTGAGTTGTAAAGTGTAAGAGTGTGATTCAGCCCCTCTTGTTTAATGTCTACTATTTTATTCTACTACCTCATTCTTTTTTTTTCTTTTTGTTCCACTTTTAGCTCAAGTTTCTGGGCATATAAAAATAAAATGTAAAATGTGATAGGTGCATGCTTTAGTGATTTACAGAGGTGGATTCCAACTTCCTTTTAAGGCCAGAACTATGGATTTTGCTTTTGTTTTATTGTTTCTTATCTATCCAACTGGGCTGTAAGTTTCCTTTAGGATAGGATCCAGGTCTCATTCATCTTTGTAGCCTCCTCTCTCTCTCCCCAGAGACAGTGGCTTTTCCCAGTATCTTGCACATTGGAGACCTTCAATAAATGCTTATTGAAATACATGTGTGAACAAATGCAGATGATAGAGGCGTAGAGTTCTATTTTTGTCCAATGCCATAAAAGGTAGTGACTGTGTCTCAATGGTTTAAAAACTTTTGTTGTGGTCTAGATAATTTTGAATTGTTTAGTTCAAAACTGGCTAAGGCTGCTGTGTCATTTAAGATGCTTTTAGCGGCAAGTAATAGAATAACCAACTAAAAGCAACTCAAGGAGTAAGACTAGATGAGATGATAAGACAGCAGGTCTGGAGGAGGTGTGCTACACAAACAGGATCATCAAGGACCCAGGTTCTTGGCATCCTCTGATTTTGCTTCCCGAGTGTCTCATTGTCGCCAGATGGAGATGGATGCTTCATATCCAAACATCTTGTCTTCCTAGAATTTATTTCAAAGATAGGAAAGAAGAGGCAGAAGAGGATTTCTTGACATATTTTCCCTTTTTGTCAGCATACTTCCCCTTTCCTCCTATTGACTAGCCAGGATCACTTGCTCATTTTATACCACTGGCATCAGGTGAAAAGAATTGCCACATACTATGATTAACTTGGACAAGTCATGGTTCATCCACTAGGAATTAAGGAGTGTTATACAACAAAGGTCCGTCTAGTCAAAGCTATGGCTTTCCAGTGGTCATGCATGGATGTGAGAGTTGGACTGTGAAGAAAGCTGAGCGCTGAAGAATTGATGCTTTTAAACTGTGGTGTTGAAGAAGACTCTTGAGAGTCCCTTGGACTGCAAGGAGATCCAACCAGTCCATCCTCAAGAAGACCAGTGCTGGGTGTTCATTGGAAGGACTGATGCTGAGGCTGAAACTCCAATATTTTGGCCACCTCATGTGAAGAGTTGACTCATTGGAAAAGACCCTGATGCTGGGAGGGATTGGGGGCAGGAGGAGAAGGGGACGATGGAGAATGAGATGGCTGGATGGCATCACTGACTCAATGCACATGAGTTTGGGTGAACAGGTGGACAGGGAGTCCTGGCGTCCTGCGATTCATGGGGTCACAAAGAGTCGGACATGACTGAGCAACTGAACTGAACTGAACTGATACCTTTTCTTCTTCATGGATCACTGCCTTATTGTGGTGAAGGGGCTTGTATAACTCAGTGAAGCTACGAACCATGCCATGTAGGGCCACCCCGGTCTGACCGGTCACAGTGGAGAGTTCTGACAAAATGTGATCCACTGGAGGAAGGAATGGCAAACCACTCCTGTATACAACAGAAAAGACCATGATACTGGGAAAGATTGAAGGCAGAAGAAGAGGGTGACGGAGGATGAGATATTTGGATGACATCACCAATTCAATGGACATGAACTTGGGCAAATTCCATGAGATGGTGAGGAACAGGGAAGTCTGGAGAGCTGCAGTTCATGGGGTCACGAAGAGTCAGACACAACTTGGTGACTGAACAACAACAATATCTTTTTCAGGGAAGCCCTGGGGGCTCAGTGGTAAAGAATCTGTCTGCCAGCATAGGAGAGGTGGATTTGATCCCTAGGTCATGAAGGTGTCCTGGAGAAGGAAATGGCAACCCACCCCAGTGTTCTTGCCTGGGAAATCCCGTGGACAGAAGAGCCTGGTGGGCTACAGTCCACAGGGTTGCTAAAAGATTAGACGTGACTTAGAGACAACAACAAGTATCTTTTCCAAGGTATCTTTAAGTTAGAGTCCTGTTATCTCCTACTGGAACAAATCAGAAAGAAGTAATGAGGAGTAGGTTTTGGTGAAGAAAAGAGTAGTATCTGTTACCTCCTGTATGAATTAGTTGTCACAAACATTTCTGCCAGAGATGTGAAATAGTTTGTGAAATTCCTAGACCTCAATAAAGGGGCAGGGGGCTCTTATTTATTTATTGAATACCTATTACATACATATGTTATTTCACTTGACCCTCACACCACCAACCTAGGAAGCAGGTATTTTCACCAGTTTACAGGTGAGGGTACTAAGGCTCAAGGAGGTTAAAATATTGCACAAAAGCTAGAGACCATCATGATATTCAAATCGATATGTGTCCTTCTCTAAAATACATTCCCTTTTCTCCATGTTTTAGGGTCTAATGTTCAATTTCATCTGTCAACCTGACTGGACTATAGGGTTCTCAGATATTTAATCAAACATTTTTTTTGTTATTTTTGTGAGAATGTTTTTAGATGAGGTTAACATTTCGGAGAGGGCAATGGCAAGCCACTCCAGTACTCTTGCCTAGAAAATACCATGGATGGAGGAGCCTGGTAGGCTGCAGTCCGTGGGGTCGCTAAGAGTTGGACACGACTGAGCAACTTCACTTTCACTTTTCACTTTCACACATTGGAGAAGGAAATGGCAACCCACTCCAGTGTTCTTGCCTGGAGAATCCCAGGGACAGGGGAGCCTGGTGGGCTTCCATCTATGGGGTCACACAGAGTCAGACACGACTGAAGTGACTTAGCAGCAGCAGCAACATTTCAATGGGTAGTCGGAGTAAGCCAGATTGCCCTTCCTAATTTGGCTGGGCCTCATCACAACAGTGGAAGACCTGATACGTATTCACGTGCTCAATTGCTCAGTTGTATCCGAATCTTTGAGACACCATCGACTGTAGCCCATCAGGCTCCTCTGTCCTTGGAATTCTCCAGGCAAGAATACTGGAGCAGGTTGCCATTTCCCTCTCCAGGTGATCTTCCTGACCCAAAGATCAAACCCGCATCTTCTGCAATGGCAGGTGGCTTCTTTACCACCAGCTCCACTTGGGAAGCCCCAATGAAACAATAATATTCTGTCGAGTAAGAGAGAGTTCCTTGTGCCTGATGGCCTTCAGACTGAAGCACTGGCTCATCCTGGGCCTTGAGCCTGCCAGCCTTTAGACTGGAACTACACCATTGGTTCTCCTGAGGCTCCAAGTTGCTGAATCACTCTGTCAATTTTGGGACTGGTTATCCTCCATAAATTGCATGAGTGAATTTCTTGTAATTAACTATATGCATGTGTGTGTGCTAAGTCACTTCAGTTATATCTGACTCTGTGCGACCCCATGGACACTAACCTGCCAGGCTCCTCTGTCCATGGGATTGTCCAGGCAAGAACAATTCTCCTGGGTTGCCATGCCCTCCTCTAGAAGATCTTCCCAACCCAGGGATCAAACCTGCATCTCTTAAGTCTCCTGCATTGGTAGGTAGGTTCTTTACCACTAGCACCACCTGGGAAGCCCCAATTAACTATATTAACTATATAATTTATACAGAAAATATATTAACTATATAATTTATACAGAAAGTACTTATACATATGAACAGAAGTAAACAAGTACTTATGCACACATATGCACATCCTATTGGTTTAGCTTCTCTGGAGAATGCTAACACATGATAAGAATCTCTTTTCAGTTTGGGAAGACTTTATTCTTAAGGACAGTCCAAACCAGCTCTTGAAGTTCTATGACCCAGAAAAAACAAAAAAAAAAATCCCAGCCTCTGTTAGGAGTAAAGAAAGCTTAATGGAAAGGTTCTTCAAATAGGTGAGGGGTGGAAAAAGAAGAGATGCTTCAAGCTTTCGGTAGCACTAACATTCTAGAATGCCACATCCTGCACGAAACCAGAGAGCTTTGACTACAGAGCAGCAGTTCTTAATCACTATGGTTAGCCATCCTGATGGGTTTTGATTAATTATGAATCATTGCGTAAGGCATTTGTTATCTATTGAAATCAAATACTGAAGTTTAACAATCCTTTTTAAAATATAAATTAGAGAAACAAAGTTCTCACTTTCTCTCACGTGTGTCCTAGACTAAAGCAGAGCCTTAGGTAAGAGAGGGATGAATAGAGAGCCAGCCAACATTTGGAGAATGATCCTGCCTCCCACGATGGACCCTGTGCCACCAGGGTGTCCTGACAGGAAAAGAGTGAGAACCGTTGCTTGCCCTTGATATATTCATGACATCCCACTTTTAGAGCCTCTGGAGGCTGGGGTATTACTCCTCTTAATACTTCTTTCTTGGGATGAGTTAAGCTGGGAAATGGCTTTACCCTTGAACTTAAAGTCACTCTTTCCTCAAAACATTGATTCTCTAGCACATATAATAGCGTTTCACTATTTGGCAGTCTATTTGACTGCCCCAAATTCTATCTAAAAGAAAATCCAATATAATGTTTCTATCTTTATTTGGAAGAATGCTGCTAAGTCACTTCAGTTGTGTCTGACTCTGTGTGACCCCATAGACAGAAGCCCACCAGGCTCCCACGTCCCTGGGATTCTCCAGGCAAGAACACTGGAGTGGGTTGCCATTTCCTTCTCCAATGTGTGAAAGTGAAAAGTGAAAGTGAAGTTGCTCAGTCATGTCTGACTTGTAGCGACCCCATGGACTGCAGCCTACCAGGCTCCTCCATCCATGGGATTCTCTAGGCAAGAGTACTGGAGTGACTTACCATTGCCTTCTCCATTTGGAAGAATAGAAAGGGAATTATTTAAAAAATAAAGATATCAACATTTTATACAAAAAAGTTAGTTAAGCTGAATATTAATTAATCCAGTCTTAGACTATAAGAGAATTCTTTGTTTTTGTAATAACTTAAAGAATTCTTCTTTATTAAAAAAAAAACATTATGGCAAGGTATCAGGTTACTTTTTTCCTAATAAATTTAAAAACACAGAGTGGGAAAAAAGTGCAAAATCAGCAAATTGCCCTCCATTTGGCAAAAAAAATGGGAAGAGATTTCCTAGGGAAGCTGCCTCTGACAGAAATTAAGCACTGTACTATTTGATTCCATACATTCATTAGAATAACAAGAAAATAGATAGCTTCCCTGGTGGTTCAGATGGTAAAGAATCTGCCTGCCAGTGAAGGAGACTCAAGACAGGGGTTTGTGTCCTTCCTGGAGAAGGAATCCAGTATTCTTATGCCTGGAAAATTCCATGGACAGAGAAGCCTTGTGGGCTACAGTCCATGGAATCACAAGGAGATGGTAGCTGTGGACAATTCAAGGTCAGGAATTAGTAGCTATGTTTAGGTCAAGGTCAGATCCAGATCTTAAGCTTAATCTCATCCTCTGGAAGTTCTATAATTGATTATCTCTGAAGATATATCACTGATTATATAAGGAAGATACTTGATTACAAAATTAATGTTTTATTTATTTAATAAGCTTCAGGTGTTGGGTGTGCTTACAACTCAAATAGGGCTTCCCTGGTGGTTCAGAGGGTAAAGTGTCTCCCTACAATGCAGGAGACCTGGGTTCGATCCCTGGGTCGGGAAGATCCCCTGGAGAAGGAAATAGCAACTCACTCTAGTACTCTTGCCTGGAAAATCTCATGGACTGAGAAGTCTGGTAGGCTACAGTCCATGGGGTCGCATGGGGTTGCAAAGATTCGGATACAACTGAGCAACTTCACTACAACTCAAATATTTGTTTCAACCACATATGTTTCTTTTATTCTTTGAATGTAAGGGAATTCTTTAGGGTATGGATTCCTAACACCCTCCCCACCCCACCACGGGAATATTTCCTGTCAGTGTTGTTTCTAAATTTGAGAACATAGAACTTTTAGTTTGGTGGTGTGTCTTAACCAGGTCTTGTGTTCCTGGTTTATTAAGCACAAAGCATATGAAGCCTGGTTTTCTCAAAAGCTTACTAACTAAGATCTTCCTTACCATGTAAAGGAATTCAACTGTACTTTTATCTAGCTGGAGTTTTCAGATGCAAAACAATGCAGAATAGAGTAGTTGATCTGTTTTAGTCCATATTTAAGAGGGAGAAAGTGAAGAAGAGGCAGAGATGGCAGAGGAGGGGAGGGAGGTGGAGATGGGAGAGAGAGGAAAGCGGGGAGAAAGGGGGAAGAAGGGGAGGAGGGAAAAGAGAGGAGGCCGAGGAGGGAGGACAGGAGGAGGAAGGAGAAGTCAGTAACAGTGTGATGCTTTATCTTTGACTCTGGACATTGTTCGAGGCATCTGGATACGGTTTCCTGATTAATGTGATTTTCATTGGTAGCCATTATCTAAAATCATTCCGTATCCACATCCTATGATTCAGCATGCTGGAACATAACCACACCTACAGAGAAACTTAGTGAACCAATGACAGAGAATGTTACATTTCACCAAAGTTAAACCAAAACAACAAAACACAAGAAACAAAAACAATACCCCCAAATCCAAAATACGGAAAACATTGGCTATTTAAATTAAACAAAGTATAGCAATTTTTTAAAAATAAAATGAATTGAATTTAAAAAATTAACTTGATGATTTGGGAGGATTCTAATAGATTCATTGTATTATAATGATATCAAGTAGATAGTCCTAATCCAAGCAGTTGTGCTTTTAAAACCACAAATAGCATAAACATCCATATACACAATGCAGTTAGGATTGGTGGTGAATTAATTTTTCTCCCCATGTATGCCAGTAGACCTGAGTGTGTGCCTGGGGGGCTACAATTAAGAAAGAGGGAAAACACTGCTTAATAAAATTGGGATCAGGCATTTAAAAAGACTCCTTAAGCTCAAAACTGCTAGGGATCTGACTTGTTTATAGGAAGCAGTTCTGCTAGAATTAGAAGTGGAAATAAGGAGATGATAATGAAATACAGTTTAACCAGTAAAGGGTGGTGAACATATGTATCAGGCCGCACCATATGAATATGCTGCCAGTTTTGATATACAGCTGTGGTTCCTTTTGTCAAGCTATTCTATTTCCTGTTAGGAAAGATAACTCTGAAATACTGTTTCAGGATGCAGGAATAGAACAAGAGCTTCATTAAATTGCTTAAAAATTATTTCCTCAAGTTTCTCTCTTACTGTTTGTCATAATGAGATGATGTTCTTATAAGTCACTCACTTATTCATAGCTTGTGGGAAAAAAGGTTTCAGTCTTGACTGCTTACTAATGGTCAAGCATGCACATCTGGAAGTCACTCGATGGTATTTCAGTGAAAGGTCAGAATCCAAGTGTAAGATGACCCATCAATCAGGTGCTTGCCTCACTTTCCTGGTTTCATTCCAGCCATATTTGTCTCTGTTGGGTGGGGGTGAGTGACTTCCACCGACTTTTTCTCTCCTCTTCCCCCAGAATGATTTCTGTTCGTTTCCAAGGCAAACCATTCAATATTACAGTAATCCAGGCCTATGCCCCAACCAGTAATGCTGAAGAAGCCGAAGTTAACTGGTTCTATGAAGACCTACAAGACCTTTTAGAACTAACACCCAAAAAAGATGTCCTTTTCATTATAGGGGACTGGAATGCAAAAGTAGGAAGTCAAGAAACACCTGGAGTAACAGGCAAATTTGGCCTTGGAGCACGGAATGAAGCAGGGCAAAGGCTAATAGAGTTTTGTCAAGAGAATGCACTGGTCATAGCAAACACCCTCTTCCAACAACACAAGAGAAGACTCTACACATGGACATCACCAGATGGTCAACACCGAAATCAGATTGATTATATTCTTTGCAACCAAAGATGGAGAAGCTGTATACAGTTAGCGAAAACAAGACCAGGAGCTGACTGTGGCTCAGATCATGAACTCCTTATTGCCAAATTCAGACTTAAATTGAAGAAAGTAGGGAAAACCACTAGACCATTCAGATATGACCTCAATCAAATCCCTTATGATTATACAGTGGAAGTGAGAAATAGATTTAAGGGACTAGATCTGATTGATAGAGTGCCTGATGAACTCTGGACGGAGGTTCGTGACATTGTACAGGAGACAGGGACCAAGACCATTCCCATGGAAAAGAAATGCAGAAGAGCGAAATGGCTGTCTGAGGAGGCCTTACAAATAGCTGTGAAAAGAAGAGAGGCGAAAAGCAAAGGAGAAAAGGAAATATATAAACATTTGAATGCAGAATTCCAAAGAATAGCAAGGAGAAATAAGAAAGACTTCCTCAGTGATCAATGCAAAGAAATAGAGGAAAACAACAGAATAGGAAAAACAAGAGACCTCTTCAAGAAAATTAGAGATTCCAAGGGAACATTTCATGCAAAGATGGGCTCGATAAAGGACAGAAATGGTATGGACCTAACAGAAGCAGAAGATATTAAGAAGAGGTGGCAGGAATACACAGAAGAACTGTACAAAAAAGATCTTCACGACCAAGATAGTCACGATAACGTGATCACTGACCTAGAGCCAGACATCTTGGAATGTGAAGTCAAGTGGGCCTTAGAAAGCATCACTACGAACAAAGCTAGTGGTGGTGATGGAATTCCAGTTGAGCTATTTCAAGTCTTGAAAGATGATGCTGTGAAAGTGCTGCACTCAATATGCCAGCAGATTTGGAAAACTCAGCAGTGGCCACAGGACTGGAAGAGGTCAGTCTTCATTCCAATCCCAAAGAAAGGCAATGCCAAAGAGTGCTCAAACTACCACACAATTGCACTCATCTCACACGCTAGCAAAGTCATGCTCAAAATTCTCCAAGCCAGGTTTCAGCAGTATGTAAACCGTGAACTCCCAGATGTTCAAGCAGGTTTTAGAAAAGGCAGAGGCACCAGAGATCAAATTGCCAACATCCACTGGATCATGGAGAAAGCAAGAGAGTTTCAGAAAAACATCTATTTCTGCTTCATTGACTATGCCAAAGCCTTTGACTGTGTCGATCACAATAAACTGTGGAACATTCTGAAAGAGATGGAAATACCAGACCACCTGACCTGCCTCTTGAGAAACCTGTATGCAGGTCAGGAAGCAACAGTTAGAACTGGACATGGAACAACAGACTGGTTCCAAATAGGAAAAGGTGTACGTCAAGGTTGTATATTGTCACCTTGCTTATTTAACTTATATGCAGAGTACATCATTAGGAACGCTGGGCTGGAAGAAGCGCAAGCTGGAATCAAGATTGCTGGGAGAAATATCAGTAACCTCAGATATGCAGATGACACTACCCTTATGGCAGAAAGTGAAGAGGAACTCAAAGGCCTCTTGATGAAAGTGAAAGAGGAGAGTGAAAAGGTTGGCTTGAAGCTCAACATTCAGAAAACAAAGATCATGGCATCTGGTCCCATCACTTCATGGGAAATAGATGGAAAAACAGTGGAAACAGTGTCAGACTTTATTTTTTTGGGCTCCAAAATCACTGCAGATGCTGATTGCAGCCATGAAATTAAAAGACGTTTGCTCCTTGGAAGGAAAGTTATGACCAACCTTGATAGTATATTAAAAAGCAGAGACATTACTTTGCCAACCAAGGTCCGTCTAGTCAAGGCAATGGTTTTTCCCGTGGTCATGTATGGATGTTAGAGTTGGACTGTGAAGAAAGCTGATCGCCGAAGAATTGATGCTTTTGAACTGTGGTGCTGGAGAAGACTCTTGAGAGTCCCTTATACTGCAAGGAGATCCAACCAGTCCATTCTAGAGGAGATCAACCCTGGATGTTCATTGGAGGGACTGATGCTAAAGCTGAAGCTGCAATACTTTGGCCACCTCATGTGACGAGTTGACTCACTGGAAAAGACTCTGATGCTGGGAGGGATTGGGGGCAGGAGGAGAAGGGGACGACCGAAAATGAGATGGCTGGATGGCATCACCGACTCTGTGGACATGAGTTTGAGTGTACTCCGGGAGTTGGTGATGGACAGGGAGGCCTGGCGTGCTGTGATTCATGGGGTCGCAGAGAGTCGGACAAGACTGAGCGGCTGAACTGAACTAAACTCCCCCTCTAAGGCAAGGAGGTTGTTCATCAGCAACATAGCTCACGCCCAAGTATTGCTACTTCATTTAGTTCTTCATTAGCAACTGTGGAAAATAGGTAATTAATATTTAGGAGGGTAGATATAATTTATCTATTACAGTATGGATTTTTTATTTTTTGGTTTAAATATGAAGGCTACTTTGGTCCCGTTTGAGGAGTTTATCACTGGATGCTTGAGGAGGATGATGAGCTCGTCATGGTTTTCCCACACCGGGACTCCTCACACTCCCATGCCTTCTAACATTATCCTCTCTTCTCAACCTGCTGAGCTTCTATTTGCGCTTTTATTTTTATTTTTGACAGGAAATAGCATTTAGTGGTGAGCGTGATTAAGGAGGGGACAGCGCTGATGCTCATGAGTGCAGGGCCCGCCATTTGTCCAGTGGACCACAATTAGGGATGTATTTGACCCCACAGCCATCTGGGATGAGAGGCTTTTCAGCCACCATGTTCTCAAATTCATCCGCGTTGAACTTGGTAACTCCCCACTTCTTGGAGATGTGGATCTTCTGGCGCCAGGAAACTTGAACTTGGCCTGGCGGAGAGCTTCAATCACATGTTCCTTGTTCTGCAGCTTGGTGCGGATGTACATTAGGACCTGGCCAAGTGGACCCTGGCCACTGTGCCCTGGGGCTTTCCAAAGGCGCCGCTCATACCTGTCTGGAGTCTATCAGCTCCAGCGCAAGACAACATCTTGTTGATGCGGATGACATGGAAAGGGGGGAGCCACACTCGGATGTGAAAACCATCTTTGCCACAGCTTTTCACCATGTACTTGTTGGCACAAATACGGGCAGCCCCCAGGGCTTCAGAGGAGAGCTGCTCATACTTGTCTGACACCATGGGGCCACAGAGTGGGAACTCATCCACTTTGGCCTTCTCATGCCCCAAGAAGAAGATGCGGATCTTAGCATCAGGGACGCCTCGGCAGAAGCGGTACTTTGGGTACGTCTTGTTCTTACAATACCGGTAACACCGGGCAGGGCGGTGGCCATGGCGACACCAGAATCTTCAGTGGCATGCCGAAGGGAAAGAGCTCTTTTATTTTTTTAAATTAACTTTTATTGGATATGGTTGCTTTACAATGTTGTACTAGTTTCTAATATATACATATAATGTATACATCCCCTCCCTTTGGACTTCCTTTCCTGTCAGGAAGTAGAGTTGCCTGTGCTATATAGTGGGTTCTTAAGACTGTGAAGAAAGCTGATCGCCGAAGAATCGATGCTTTTGAACTGTGGTGTTGGAGAAGACTCTTGAGAGTCCCTTATACTGCAAGGAGATCCAACCAGTCCATTCTAAAGGAGATCAATCCTGGATGTTCATTGGAGGGACTGATGCTAAAGCTGAAACTGCAATACTTTGGCCACCTCATGCGACGAGTTGACTCACTGGAAAAGACTCTGATGCTGGGAAAGGTTGGGGGCGGGAGGAGAAGGGGACGACAGAGAATGAGATGGCTGGATGGCATCACCGACTCTGTGGACATGAGTTTGAGTGAACTCCGGGAGTTGGTGATGGACAGGGAGGCCTGGCGTGCTGTGATTCATGGGGTCGCGGAGAGTCGGACACGACTGAGCGACTGAACTGAACTGAACTGAATAGTTATCTATTTAGTATCAATAATATATATGTGTCAGTATCAATCTCCCAAGTCCTCTTCCCTGCGCTTTCCCCTCTTGGTGTCCATATATTTGTTCTCTACTTCTGTGTCTCTATTTCTGCTTTGCAAATAAGATCATTTGCCTAGAAAATCCCATGGATGGAGCAGCCTGGTAGGCTGCAGTCCGTGGGGTCGCTAAGAGTCAGACACGACTGAGCGACTTCACTTTCACTTTTCACTTTTACACATTGGAGAAGGAAATGGCAACCCACTCCAGTGTTCTTGCCTGGAGAATCCCAGGGACGGGGGAGCCTGGTGGGCTTCCGTCATGGGGTCACACAGAGTCGGACACGACTGAAATGACTTAGCTTATACCATTTTTCTAGACTGCATAATATACGCATTAATATACAATATTTGTTTCTCTCTTTCTGGCTTACTCCACTCTGTATGACAGTCTCTAGGTTCATCCGTGTCTCTACAAATGACCAAAATTTGGGTCCTTTTTATGACTGAGTAATATTCCATTGGGGCTTCCCTGGTGGCTCAGAGGTTAAAGCGTCTGCCTCCAATGCGGGAGACCCAGGTTCGATCCCTGGGTCGGGAAGATCCCCTGGAGAAGGAAACGGTAACCCACTCCAGTATTCTTGCCTGGAGAGTCCCATGGATGGAGAAGCTTGGTAGGCTACAGTCCACGGGGTCGCATAGAGTCAGACACGACTGAGCGACGGAACGGAACGGAATATTCCATTGTATGTGCCACATCTCCTTTGCACTGTTGGTGAGAGTGTAAACTGATACAGCCAATATGGAAAAAAATATGGAGGTTTCTTTAAAAACTAAAATTAGAACTACTATGTGACCTCGGAATCCCACTCCTGGGCATATATGCAGAGAAAACCATAATTCAAAAAGATAATGCACCTCAATGTTCACTGCAGTACTATTTACACTATCTACAATAGCCAGTACATGGAAGAAACCTAAATGTCCATCAACAGAGGACTTGGTAAAGAAGATATGGTACATTCATCTTGTTGTTGTTCCGTTGCTAAGTCATGTCCATGGGGTTTTAGGTGAGAATACTGGAGTGCTTTGCCATTTCCTTCTCCGGGGAATCTTCCCAGAATAGGGATTGAACCTGCATCTCCTGCATTAGCAGGTAGATTCTTTACCACTGAGTCATTAGGGAAGCCCCAGGGCATGTGTATTAATACAATGGAGTGTTACTTCTATTGGCCCTTCAACACCAAACTCAAATAGTTTTTTTTCTCTGAAGCCTTCCCTAGCTCCCGTGGACAGAGGTCTCACAAAATGACCAGAACTCTTTCCTGCCTGTTGCTCTTGTAACAGTCTGTGGACCAACACAATGACTGGTATTTACTGGTAATTTGTAAATATTTGTTTGCAAATGACCTATATAAAACATCCCATCCAAGCATCAGAATTTATCAAGGTATTCCACCTATGTAAACTGTTAGAGGAACTGAAAGTAACTAAATCGGATGACAAGAGTTAACATCATTCGAGTCTGTCTGAATCAGCGTCAGGTTTTAGTGTTGTATATCTAACTATCGATCTGCCAAGTCTTTTCATTTTTGCAATAGAAATGGCCTTTCAGGTTGTCATCTACTTGTATCTTTCAAGCCAGTCTTCATGGAAATGTTTGTTTACATGGGCTTAAGAAATATGTAGTATTGTTTTCATAGAGGCTTAAGAAATACTTGGCTGAACAGTTTAATAGGGGAAAAAAAAGATTTGAGGAACAAAAAGTACCAAAGAAAACTTGGTATTCATCAGAATTAAAATTAGCTGAAGGAAAACAATGATCATAAACTAGAAACCTTTTCCTGCTATTTGGATCATCAGATTTCATCTCCAGCAGCTTCCCCTCCCGCGTCTCTTGTCAAGTTATGAAAGAAGTTCCCCGTATGGGCCGATTATTCTGACAGGCAAGGCTATCTCATGACTTACAAGTCTCCTTAAAATATGCAAAAGGGCTAACAGGAAGGTTCGAACTGTGAGCAGTATCTTGGCTGCCTTGTTTCAAAGGCTCACCCTTGTGACTACTTCATTATCGTCCTAGATTATCTGCTCAGAGCAGCAAAGGCCCCATGTACTTAGAACTGAGACACAACAGCCTCCTCATTTCTCATGCTCTGAGGCCTCTCATTGGCCTGATAATTGTCAAGCATTCCTTCCTCTTTCATGAACCCGAGGCTCACACCCACCAGGAAACAAAGGGTTCCTTCGAGGATGAATCTTGAGACCATCCCGGCCACCGAAAAATTACAAGCTGGAAATTTTCTAAGTACTGAAATTATTGTGTTCCTTTTAGAGAACTCTCTGTGGACCTAACTCTAGGAATAGGTTATCAAAAGCAGACTTCCCTCAAAACCAGGAGGGAAGAAAGGACACTGAGGAAGAGATGAAATAAATACACTGCACACACCTGCCCCTTTACCGGAGCCTGCCACAGAGACCGTTTGCAAACTATTTGCACATCTCTTATCTTATCTGATTCCCATAGCCATTCTATGAAATGGTTACTAATAGTATTCTCATCTTAAAGGTAAGTAAATTGAGGTTTAGTGAGGTAATGGTCAAAGTCACTCAGGAAGAACAGAACAGAGATTTGAACCCAGATCTTTTCACAAGAAAGCATAGCCTTTCAGCCATCAACCACTGAGCTTCTCATGCTAACACTCCCTTAACCAGGGCTACCCTCACATCTTAAACTTCATAGAAAGGAGCCTCCTTTACAACCCCTCATTTTATTGACAAGGAAACACCATCATAAACTGCAGTTTAAATATTCTTTAGCTTCAGGAGAAAAAAGCAAAATCATGAGAGAACCAGTTCACGTCAGCAATTTTGTGAGAAAACCAAGAGAAGCAACTTTCAGGGAAAGCCTGCAGTCCGTGTGCACTCAGGACCATGTGATGAGAAATGAAGCTTTCTCTGTTGACCCCAAGGAACAGCAACGTTCCAGCTAAATGCCTTTGTGATCTGTGGACTTCACATTCTGGGACAAAGCAACCTGAAAGAACTTATCAGATGTTGTCACAACGGCTGGAGGAAAAAAAGTTTTGTAATTGCCTCTGTGACTTTAGAAATTGTTCAGTTGTATTATTGGTTTGCAGAAGATTTCTATTGGCAAATGGTTATTTTGTCTATCTTCCATTTGTCTGTCTTAGCTTCATTTAAATCATTGTATGCCACCCAAACAAGGGTGATATCTGCTAACTCTTATACTGCTGCTAAGTCGCTTCAGTCATATCTGACTCTGTGCGACCCCATAGATGGCAGCCCACTAGGCTCACCCATCCCTGGGATTCTCCAGGCAAGAACACTGGAGTGGGTTGCCATACAGTTAATCACAATTCCCTAAATACAGAGGGTATGCACAGTGTTTTCTGGTATCTAACATTTTAAGATACAAATGCAGAGAAAATTCTAGTAGCATCTATGATGGAGTCCTTACAAAAAGTCACTTAGGATTCAAGAAGGAAGTGTTTATATTTCCTGGGAAAGAACAGTGAGGTCTGCGTATCCACCTGCTCTGTGATATATGCATGTGGTTTTCATTTTATTTAAAAATCACTAATAGAAATTGTACCTTTTCTCATGCCTCCCACTGGCCTTCACTGCAGGATATATTACTCATGTCAGACCCAAATTTACCTCTGGCCCACACAAACCTACTGTTATCTTGCTGATTTGTTACTGTAAATTACTGACATCAGCAAAGCTTTGTCAGGAAACTGAGGTAATTGAAAATTCCAGAGAAGTTGAAGAAAACGCATCCCAGATTACTTTGGGCTTCTTCCTCTTTTATTTAGTTCATGTTCCCCATCTGAGTCATTGCTAAAATAGTTGAAAGGCTATGTTCACATTCAGTATTAGGTAGAAGGCTTATTTATTCATGTTTCCCTTTAACCCACCTCACTTGGATTGTAGCGAGTTTTGCCTAAGTTTACAATTCGATCAATATCTGGATGTCGGCAGTGGAGTTTGATGCTGTTATACATACTTAGTGATTATATGAGAAATGAAATTGTTAATCTATGTGGGTAAAATTTGTGCCCCAAAATATCTTGTAAACAGTTTTTTAAAAAATCTTCGAGTGTATGAAATGACAACTTTCTGATTTGCATTGAGGTCCTTCCACAGCTCCTTATTTTTCCATCACTCACTTTCTACGTGATTTTCTCTCTCATCACCAAGTTATTCCTCTCTTTGTCTAATAACCAGGGTCAATGGGGACTAGATGTTGCTGACAGCCTCTTTCCAAAAGACGCACAGATTTCCCAGGTTCTAGCTGGGTGTCCGGCTTATTACTGTGCACTGCAGTCAGAATGTTCGATTTTGACCTTCCAGGAACACGCTGCCTTAGGGAGACCAACCCTTGTATAGCGTGTTAATGAAGTAGGTGCAGAAGCCAGAGGAGGGCATGTCTAAGACTAGGGTTTCAGGAAAGAGGGTCTTAAGAAAGTGACCCTTGATCTGTGTCTTGAAGGATGAAAAATAATAATAATATAAAGAGAGGTATGTTCAGGCAGATGCAATTGGAGGGATGGTGAGAGCTGATGGAAATGGAGGCGAGGAGAAGCCAGCATATGAAAGTTTTGTGGACTAAGCTAAGGAATAAGAGCTATATTTTGGGTGTTCTGTGGAATCCCACAAAGATTTTAAAGGCTTTGGCATAATCAAATTTGTACTAGAGCATTAAATCAGTGAGCATTTCGGTTCAGTGATAAGCAATTTTAACTAGGGAAGTATTTCCCAATTTTCTGCCTCAGTTCAGTTGCTCAGTCGTGTCCAACTCTTTGCGACCCCACGGACTGCAGCATGCCAGACTTCCCTGTCCATCACCAACTCCCGGAGCCTACTCAACTCATGTCCATCACTTCAGTGATGCCATCCAACCGTCTCATCCTCTGTCGTCCCCTTCTCCTCATTTACTGAATATCTATTTGGTGACATAACTCCCAGAGAGGTGGGACTACAGATAACATGGTCCCACCCTTAAGAATAAGCTTACCTGTTTACGTATGAGAAGGCAGACCTGAAAACCAAAAAGTGTCAAAAGAGCACTTTTGGTCCACGCAGTAACGTAGGATGAGTTAGAAGGAGATAAGACCCCAAGAATAGTTACAGGTGGAAAGGAGAGGGAGGGGACTAATAATTTCCCCTGAGCACATTCTTTTCAACCATAGTTAAGGAGCTGCATCAACATAACAGCTGCTAAGACTATGATGAAACAATGTTCCAGAAAGGCATTATGTGATGAATATCAAGAAATATCTTTGAAGAGCATAAAAGGGGCATACTTCTATCTGCCAGCTCTGCCATCAACCCTCAGTGACAGCTCTCTTCTCTGTTGTATTAGGTAAGGCAGCACCTTGGGTGAGACTGCGTCAGTGTGCCTGGTGGAAAGGCTATTAGAACAGTTCTTGAGATGTGCTGTGAGTCTGAAACAAGGGAGAGATGATGGTGGCTGAGGAAGAACAAGTAGGAGAGGTCGTGGGGAGTATGACTCAGAAGACCTGATAACCCGTTTAGAGATATAGCAGGATGACTCTCAAGATTTCCACGTGAGTGACCCAGGAAGTGACAATCATCAGGTTTCGGGGGCAGGGGCAGGAGGAAGACAGCTGCATCCACCTTGGATGAGTCAGATTTGAGGTGCTTTTCAGACCATCAGGGGACAATGGGCAGTATTCATTTGCATGTGCAGGTCTGGTGCACAGGAAGAGAGCCTTACCGGGAAGGTGCATGTTTGAGTCTTTGTTGAAAAAGTCACTGCACCACAATGATCAGAAAGAGGAGAGCAGAGAGCCCCAGAGGGACCCTGGAGATGCTGCCATTTGAAGACTGAGTTGACGAAAGCAGAGCTTGGTCAGTGGATAGGAAGAGAACCAAAAAGACTGTGGTTAGGGATTTAAAGAAGGACTTTTAAAGAGGAAGTCATCAGTGGAGTTAAAAGCTGCCTCTTCTGTGCGTAAAGATGTGCTATGATTTTCAAAACAAATTAAATACATTAGGTGGGACTGTTATTGGTAGTAATATGCAATAACTGACTAATGGCATATAAAAATACCACAAAGCTTGGAGAAAAGCAAATTCAACCAGGCTTTTAAGATGATATACCATCTTCTAGAAATGCAACGTAAAGGATGGCATGCTGGCCTCTGTGAAGAAGACATAGAGTTGGGTTTGTTTTCCTTAGAAAAGAGATGAGAGATTTGCAGTGAACCCTCCCCTGACTTTCTTACCTGCACCTCCTGGGGCCCTCTCGTGGGTGGGTAGGTAGCAGTAGATGGTGAGTACTGGGGGCAGAACAGAGTTCACAGCTGGATCTGAGAATGCATCCCAGAACCTGGTCTCGCTGATTCCCAGGTTGAGGCTGCTGGGTACCAGAGCGACATATCAACTTATCAAAACACACCTCAGTCGACTCACTCCTGCCCCGGGCTTTCGTGTCGCCTTGTCCACAGGACTCCCAATATCCTTCCCCAAATCTCAGTGATGGAAGGACACTGCGGGAATTTTATCAGGCGACTTCCCAGGAGACTTGGAGCTGAAAACTGTTCAGATCTTACAGCAGCAATGAGTTAGGGAAGAGGGCGAGTAGCACTCACTTCAAGCACTGAATTCAGACTGCCAAAAAGCACGGCAAAGAGCAGTTTGTATTCCACCACTCCCCGCTTCCCTTAATTTCAAAACGTGACTCTGTTTTTCTCTGACATTTCCTACCTGAAGCAAGGTTTTGGTTCCCACACAACACCCTTTTCCTCTGCTTTCTGGTACTTGCATTATCTTGGCCTGCCCTCTGACACTGTTTCCCAATTTATGTTTTCCTTTCTCATTTCCCTCTTCTTAGCACTGACATGAGCCACAAACCTATAACGAGAATGTCTGACTCACTCGGTGCTTCTCCGGCTAATGGACACCATGTGGGACAGGAGGCAGGAAAAAGACGCTTTACAGGAAATCAGACGATAATGCTTGCACTTTGGTGCCCTTTGAAACAAGAATTTAATTATCCTAATTAAAATGATTACCTTATAGAAGACGTTTGGGGAAAAAAAGAGTAAGCAGTTTGTCTTTTTCCTGATGAAACGTGTCTCGAAACCAAGAAGGATATTCCTGCTGACCTTTATCTGTTAAATCCCAGGCACCCATGGGTCGAATCAAAAATCGATCTCAATGTTTAGACCGACCCAGAGACTGAGAACTGGAAGCCTCACCGTGCTTTGTTTGGTGGGGTGGGGGAAGTATTAGTTTCCTAGTGCTGCATAAGAACCACAGATTAGGTATCTTAAAACAACAGAAATTTATCCTCTTATAGTCCTAAAGGCTACAGGTCCAAAATCAAGGTGTGGATGGGGCTGCTTCCTTCTGAGGGATCTGTTCTGTCCTAACTTTTGGGGATGGTAGCATCTTTGGCTTGCGGCTGCCTCATTCCAATCTCTTTGATTTCACACACATTTCTTTGATTTCTCCCTGCATGGGTCTGTGTCCAGATTTCCCTCTCTTGTAAGGATATCATCCATATCGAATTAGGGCCCACCCAAATGACCTCATCTTAATATATCCAGAAATACCCTATTTCAAAAGAAGGTCACATTCATAAGTATCAGAGCTTAGAACTTAGCATACTTTTTTGGGGGGAACACAAAGCAGCTCAAGCAGAGGATTAGTATTAGGCACCATCTCCCCTTCCTTCAGGGGTCCATAAAGTCCCAGTTTTCTGAGTCCTCACCTGAAATCCAGACCTTCTGTTCTCCAATAAAGGTGAGAGAACACCTTTGCCTTGGGCCCTACTCCCTCAGGACCTTGCCAGGGCCCTACTCCCTCAGGACTCAACTCTCAGCTATAAACTGATCAATTAATCTAAGGGAAGATGACAATAGGCAAATATCACCCCTCCCAGGTATTTGCACCAAACAGATGACTTCCTGGAGATACTGCTGTAACCGATAGGTGCCGGTGGAAATTTTGCAGTGGGTGACATTTTCTTTTTGAGTGGACAGGTGTTTCCATGACCCTCAAATCATCATTGTCTCCTCCATCTGTGAGAAGAGTGGTTCCTCTCTGTCTGCTACTCTCTGAAAGGAAAGTTATTACACACAGACAATTTGATCTGTCTTTGCATTGCTTGCATTTTTTTACATCCCATGATTGTAAGCATGCCAGGAGAGAAGATTTGCCCCTCACGAGTAAGTCCATCAAGTGGAAGAATTTTATCATAAAAAATGATGCCAACCCGGGGATCAACAAGGAGGACTATAATCCCATTCTCAACCACGGATGATTTTCAAAGAATGAACAGGCGAGAGGGAGAGAATTCGGTTGCTAGGAAAATAGAATAAAATAAACATAAGCTCCCCCCGCCCCTTGTTTTTCTATGCTGGGGTGGGCTGTGCTTCTTCGTCTTGTTATGGAATGTTTGTCCCTCCCCGTCTCGGCAGTGACAGACTCCCAGGGATGCCTGCATATCTGTCTCACAGGTGTGGGATCTGATCCCTGCCAGCTTAGCGAGACTTTGGAAGAATCTCCCACAGTGGTTGTAAAGAGAAAAAGGAGAGAGATAATAGTTCACTGGCATCAATAATCTGCTTCCCCAACCGGCTGAATGTCTGAATAATAGCCTCAGCACTTGCCCTTCTACTCCCCTTCCCTGGCTCCGCCACTGTCAGATTCTCTTCCCTTCTCCACAACTGGGAACTCTAGGGAGCAGATTGTTTTGGCTGGAATTAGCCGGGCACAGATGGTACCACCTGCTGCATGTTCCTTACTTCTTATTGGCTCCTCTCTCAGCTCTGCGAGTTTTTATATTTTCTAGAAGTTCAGGGGAAGGGGAGATGGCTGGGGCCCTTGCTCATGCCTGATTCTAGCACGGCTGTCTTGAGCAAACTGGCAAACGTGGGGACTGAGCTGGGTCTTGTTGATCAGGGAGGGGTCTCAGGGTAGTGAGCCACTGTGGCAGCCTGCTTGCTGTAGCTGGTTCTTTCATTTCCAAGATACAAACTTCCTTTGGCCCAAACCATTTCTGTTTTCCAGGATGACAGATCTGCCTATGACCAGACACAAGGCACATGATCCTGAGAGAGTTTGAGAAATGAGATTTCTCTCATTGTTAACTCAGAGGGACATAGAAGGATACTGCCCATTTTACAGGGAAAGGAATTATGATTAAACCACAATCTGGTTGCTAAATTCATTTCTGGGCTATTCACTGGGAATAATAATAACGCATCTCTTTTGACTCCCACAGGGTAAACCTCACAAATTCATGAATTCCATTCCTCACCTCTGAAAACATGACATGGGACCAAAGAACCTAAGAATTTCACTCCTTAATATTCTTTTAACTTTACCTGTCTAGTTGTTCTTGAATGTTTCCTGACAGGAGATCACACTGTAAATCATTCAAACAGCTGAAACATATTTTCTTACTGGTCTGACTTCATCTTTCCTTTTCTGCTATGCTTTATTAGACCAGGGGTTTTAATTCTCAAAAAACCAAACTGATTCTTGCCTCGGGTATTTGCATCCTCTCTTCCCTCTTCCTGGAATACTCTCGCTGCAGATCCTCCCCTGGTTCACTTCTCCTCACCCCTCAGGCTCCACTCAGCCTTAGATATTTTTCCTGACATTTCCCTCCCTGCACCCCAGCTGAGGTTGCCTGTCCTCCAATCCCATCTCATCCACTATTAAACCACCTCTTTTTATTCCCATCAAAACACAGCGGTATGTGAAGTTGACTTATATAATTGTTTTGTTTTGTACCTTCGCCACTAGAAAGCAGGTCCCTGTAGGATGGGAATATTGTCTGATCACTGCTGAATCCCTAGGACATAAAACAGTGCATCTCCTACAGCATCACTCCATGGGATGCATGTTAATAAGGGAGGGGTGTTGTTTTGTGTTTTAAAGTGGGAAACACTGTGGTACACAAGGGAGACTGCTTGAGACTTTGATACTGGTACATTCCCTGGGAAACCTGGAGCTCAACTTTCTACTTCCTTATACATGTCTGTCTCTGATGGAGTATACGAAACTTAAGGCCAGTAGTCTTGTTTGTTTCTGTATATCCTACAAAACCTAGTATTATGCTTCACACAAGGTGGGCACTCAGTAAAGTGAATTACCATCAATGTTGTAACTGTTATTTCTTACTATTATTTCTAGGGCCACTAAATAGAACAGAGGTAGAAGAAGCATCAGTAGAAGCAACAACAGCATGTATGCCATAACTGGAGACCTGGCTTCTGGTGTCAGCTCTGCCAATAACCACAAGTTGATACGGGCTTTTACTCCTCTCTGAGGCCCAGAATGTGAAGAGCCAGGGCTTTTGATGAGAGGGTATATGTATTCCTCCACTCTCTAATTTTCTTTCATTTATTTCAGCCTATTTCAGTTTTGCTGCTGCAGATTTATAAATCTCCAATTACTCCTGTTACAGCCTGTTTCTCCCTCTGACCGCCTCTGGATTATTCAGTGCACACGGGGTTCAGAAAAAGCTGTGACTAGAGAAAGAACAGCACTGGGGACTCACACAGAGGGTTCAGGCTGGAAACTGTGGGTGCAGAGGCTTGATGGAACTACAGCTCCGCAGTGGATGTAAGCACTGTCAAAAATCCTGGGCAAACTAGTGGGTAAAATGTACGAACAGCAGCTAGTAATTTTTAAAGAGCATTTCTCAAACTTGAGCTTGTCTCTGGCTCTAAGTGAAAGGAGACTTCAGTCCAGACGTGGTTAACTGCCCTCAGATGATGATGTGATCTTAGAGTAATATAGGGTTTCCAAAGTAGCTTATTTTCATTCCACTCTTGCATGGAAGAGTTCATGTAGACCAGAACGAACTTCTTGCAGGAAGTAGGCAGACTAACTCACTCCTTTTGATGTTTCCACATCATTCAAAGGAGCATTTTACTGTGATGTGTTGTGGAAAGCATTGTCAGGAGACTAGGGTTCTGAAATCTATGCTTAACTGCTTTCTAGATCATTGTGGGGTAAAGATAAACTAGGAGCATAGTCTCAAGTCTATGAAGATTTCAGTTTCCTCATCTAAAAATTGCAAGCAGTAGATTAATTAACTGCTTTTATTTTTCTAAGTGTTAACAACCATCAAGACGTTCTTCCTCTGAATCCATAGGAGAATTTTATTGAGAACGAGATTTTTTACTATTTCAATGTAGACATCAGGTATGCTATAATTTGGTCAGGTTTATAACAGTTACAGGCTGATTTGTTGGTGAAGATATCTGACCCAAGGGATCATGACAATTCCTTGAAAAGGATTTGTACATATCATTATTCCAACTTTTTTTTAAACCAAGGTAGTACATTTTAAGGAGTTACTGTGGTTGGAACACTTCATATTCTGGAAAGATATTTTTCAAATGTTCCCTCACCATTTGAAGTGAGTGAAATGTTCCTTTTCATGGAATTGTCTTTGATAATATAAAAACACTTTATAATGCAAAAGAAAAGGTGCAAAATTGTCTACTTAGATGTTAGGCTGATTCTTCTCAAGCCTACTCTCTGAGCAATGATATTTTCAGTGTTAAAACAAATAGGGCAGGGTGATATGTACTTCTCTTTTTCCCCCTCTTGCTTAGATGTACCTTCAGCCGGAAACCCATGAGCTCACACTTTCTAAGCATGTTCAGTAATGAAGTGGTAGACCTCCACGGAATGTTTCAGGACCTCAGGAAGTGGTTAAGGGTTATTCAATAGTTGGTGTTCTCTCTTTCTGTCTTCACCAATCCCTGGGCTACACTACAGGGTTTGGAAATATCATTTGTGTTGGAAGTGGTATCTTTCAGAAGAGACGTAAAAACCAAGGTCTAGGTTGCTTGTGGTCACTAAATACACATGATGTTTTCTATGAGTTCTTTAGGGATGTTCTTGAGTTTCCTTCCTAAATTTATATTCCTTTGTTCCTCTATATTCTTTTAAAAAGTAATTTGAAGGCCGTAGTCTTTTCCCTTAACAAAACTAGAATGAAATGTAACTGGAATTCTTTGCCCTTTAATGAGACTGTTTTAGGAATAGATAAAGGTGACTCTCCTTTAAGGAAAGGTCACAAACTAAAATATGAGTTTCTGAGAAAAAGTAAAGATAAATGAATATTTGGTCCCCTGCATTGCAGGCAGATTCTTTACCAACTGAGTTATCAGGGAAGCCCATTTTATGGTTAGCATATCTTAGAAGTGATATAGAATTTTTTGGTGAAACTTCATTTTTTCAGTATCAACATTTTAAGTGTTTTCATTTGTGTAATATACAAATACATAAAATGTCTCGCAAGCACTCCTTCATAGTCCCACCATCTTTTCAGTATTGTTGTTTTTTAAATACTAGCTGTTCAAATGTGCACGCACGAAGTCGGCAAGCTACACACGCGCAGAGCACACACCCAGACTCTCACTGCCTCTGCCTCTCAGTCTCTCTTACTACCCTTTGCTCTGAAAATGGTCACAACAGGAGCATAATACACACATCTTTCTCTGAATATTTCTTTATGTTAGATCAGTTCCGAGTTCTGTGCTTGCCAATGCTAAACTTCCTGCCAGGGCAGTAGTCTATTTTTAACATTTTGGGGGCTTATCCCTTCGTTCCAAATCTAACAGGCATATTCTGTGGAGTGAGAGAGAGAAAAGCTGACTGGGTGCACTTACAAATCAGGATCATCAGGATTTGCAATTTCTGTAGAATCAAAGATGTGAATGAGAAAGCCCAATTAGAATACTTAAAAGATCATTTGTCACCACTTTAATCTTCATGGAGTTTTACTCATCATTTTCTTTGACTAAAATTATTAGAATCTTTGTCATATTCATCTCAAGGCCAAATGGGAATAGTACCATTAATTTTATATTTTCAATATTTTGGAGCATTTTAGCATGTCATACTAGATTATAGGTGGTAGGTGACTGTTTTAGTAGAGAAAGTCTTGATTGGTGGCATATTCAGCATCACATCATCTCAGTGTCATTTCTCTAATTCCATATTTCATATACAAATGAAGACTGAGGGATTTATTTCTGTTATTTAATAGCATTTGTTTAATTCAGAGATTAATATATCATCTTCAACCCTGAAAAAAGAGGCCCTCTGAAACATCAGACCCAAAAAATTGGACACGGCCTATTAGCCCAAAAGAACATGTTGCCAATTATCTCCATGTTTATTTAAATATTTAGCTCTAAAGGAAGCAATCATTCCTTTATACTTCTTTAAATTTAGTATTGACATTTTTATTTTGGGAAAGGAGGTCTTTTTTTTTTTTTTAACATGGATACAGGAAAAGAAAACTCTCCAATAAAAATATTGTCTAAAAAGTTTGTTTTGTCTGCATGATTTACTAAATATGTACAATTTCAATTCACAGCGAAGGTAACAAAGATTTAAACAGCCAACATCACAAATGTCTCAAGTTCTAAAAAAAAATCACTCTGCACAGTTTAACAATTTAATTGAATAAAAACCAAAGCTAAGCCTTCAGTCTGAATCTTTTTTATGATGGGCACAAGCCATGTATTTTCTTCATCTTTGTTACACGATGTATATTTCTGTGACTAAACACCCCTTCCCATTTTAGTATATTAGGTTACGTCAGTACATACTTAAAAGAGGCATAAATTGCCTCTTGGTACACCTATATGATTCTTGATGTGTTCACATATATGTCAGGATATTTATCAATATATAAAATGACCAGATGAGTCACCTGTGATGTTTTTTTAATGTCTTCAAATGTAGGAATGTTTTGTTGCATGTATAAAATTTTTTTAATTTATAGGAGTGCTATTTAAAGCCATAATAATTTGACCAATGTCCTCTTGACATAAAGTGTCTAGAAACAACTATTCTATGCTGGAAATATAGAGATTCCATATCTCTACCCCATTCAGGTTTGTCAAGCTTGCTATTATATAAATCTGAGTGTTATGGTCATTCTGATATAACGGCCAAGTGAATGAACCAATTAATCATTAGAAACAAATGTCAGTGAATATAGAATAGTGGTTACAGTAAGGAGGGTGCCATCACTTTGGCTAACCCTATAAAATCTATAATAAGCTTGTTTTCACATATATTTTTTCCCCATGTAAATTC